>NC_133336.1:57212597-57512597 GCF_042186555.1 Aquarana catesbeiana | reverse complement strand
TCATAGGTGGATGCAACATCGGTCCGATGCTGCATCTGTCCCCATTTGGCTCTAAGACTGAGAACTGAGTGATCAAACACTGCTGATCGCTCAGTTCTCTGAGCTGCATGAGCAGAGGGCCGGCGACTGTCAGTCACCGGCTCTCTGCTTTGCCCCCCCCCCCCCGTGCCCACTGAAGCCCTGGGCTGTGGAGGGGGCCGGCTCATGCTGTCAGCGGCTCGCTGAGAGGCTGAGCCCCGTGGCGGTCCAGGCATGTAGACGGATCCCGACCATATGGTTGGGATCTTTTCCGAGCCTGTACCTGCTCTGTGACATCAGCCTACAGAGGGCTTCAGCCTGTTGTCTGCAGAAATTGAGTCACCGGAGTGCAGAACGAACTGCACTCCTGTGATCCGCAGGAGAAGTACAGCCAAACAAGCCTTGGCTGTACTTCTCCTTTAATAGTAATACTGTGAACCAAAAACCATATAAACAAATACCAACCTTTGTAGTAGTGCAGATAGAATGCGGTACTCCAATTTTTTGCTTGACACTTTGGCATTGATACTAACTTCTCAGATTTTCAGAAGGAGATCAGAAGTCGTCCCAGTATTCTGCTCCTGTGACATGTTTCTATTGATGATTTACCTCATTTGCCCATGCATTCCGGTGTACACAGTAAATATCCACAATAATTAAAGAGTGCATTATCTTTTTTGGAAAAGCAAAAAGACATTACTTTTTTTTTTGCTCCTTAATTATATAAAATGATCATAATTACCTAGGGTTATTTTGTCAAAGTGTATCTAAAATCGAAATGTTTTTCATCAGATTTGTACAAAGCAAAGTGATTAGATTCCATAATGGGTTTTACAGCATTGTGGATGGCTCTAGACCTGACTCATATAGGATGTGTTTCTGTCCTCTGCAGAGAGGGTCTCTGCTTACACACACAGTGCGGCGGTCTGGCTCTGCTGCATAACGGCAGGGAACCAACTTATTGCCATTACTATGGACTGCTTTGAAATTTAAATATATGGTAAGATTTTGCTCACTTATTTTAATGCATAAAAAAGTTATTGAGTTTTATTTGGGTGTTCAGTTAGCCTTTAACAGGTTTTTTAAATATCCTCTCTATACCAGCTGTCATTACAGGTTTCGGAGCACTAAAATATTGTGGTTTGGTTGACTGCAACATAAAAAAACAAAAAACAAAGACATACCACACACAACCAAAAGCAGAAATCTAACATTGAATTTCTGCAGCTAAACATAATTGATTAGCGTTTATAAAAATCATCTTTTTACCTCTTTACTTGTGGCTCCATGAAGGCTTCTAATTGTCATGGTGACACATTTCACTTCTCAAAGGCATCCCAATGCAATTAGCAGGTTGTCAGGGGATAAAAAATAATGGAAAAACTGTGTTGTGTCTGACAGTGTCAGCTGTGTAAACTGGAAGTGTGGCAGCTTTTTTCGGTATTGTTTTTAAGCGTGACAAAAGCATGTTAATAATTCTGCTTTATTATTCTGTGAATCCCAGTATAAAGAGTAAGTGGTTTGTTATTTTCATTGGAAAGTAGAAATAAAATATATCTGAATGCATTCAATTTAAACTTCATTTTGGATCTCAAGGGAGAAAAAATGATTAAAAAACGTTTCCTTTGTCATTTTGTAAATATGAAATACTGCCTATGAACATTTTAAGTGATGTGCTGTAACACTGGCCATGTACATATCAATATGATCATTCCATGCCATATCAATTAGATTTTTCAGTAGTCTTCCAAGATGTTCTTGCCCTTTCCATCGATTTTAAGTAATCGCAGACACCGAGCTGATTGGCCTGCATGGATTGAGTTTTTAGTTTAGTTTTTTTTTTTGCAACATTTCTCATTAAACTCCATGATGCCCCATCCTGAGGATTAATTCATAAATATCCTCATTTAGAACTAGCGGGGAACCAATCAGCATAGATCCCAATCATGTGATCAATATATTATCTTCGTGCCATTGTAAAAAAAAAGCTGGCATTTGACAGCTGAACTTATTGGCTGGCCTCAAGTATTAATGTGAAATGCAACTACGCTATATTCATAAAAATAAAAAATAAAAATAATTATATAAATATATTTAGTTTTAAAATAAAAAAATGCATTCTTTTATATTTTTGTCCCTCTGTCAGCTTAAAATAAAACATCTGAGTGGAATATTCATTAAAAAAAATTTACAAAACAAAAGATATATATATTCTTAATAAACTGTGTAGAAAATTTGGTGGCCAAATTTTTTAAAGTCAAGTTATCTGATGCATGCAGACACTGCTAAATTTGGCCTGGGTATCTGGGATTCAATGGCTGTGAGTCACAAAAACATTAAAGGAATTGTCATTTTTGAAAGTTGATGTTCAAAATACAGTAACAAATATGTCCTGTTTTTATAGTTTTTATTGTGTTTTTTTTAATTAATTAGAGACTTTTGAAATGTAAAAAAAAAAAAAACCAAACCATGTGTGGGTTAAACTGATTATACTCGGGCTCCCTCTCTCTCATAGAACAGACAGTACAACTTGGATTTGTAAGTGTAATGCTCGCTCCAGCACTGATGGTCAGGGACTATAGCTGGTGAGTGTGAGCTTTATATATAACAGCCCCGTTCTCTTAAGGAGAGTAGGCCTACCAGTACTTGGTTGCCCTAGGGTCTTAATACACAGTGCTATAATCCCTGGTCCAGAAGCACTAGCATGAGAAGTGAAAGAGAAACCTACGATAGTCGAGGGTGTCAGGCAACCACAGCAGATCCTGAAGGCAGGAACTAAAGGGGTAGCGTAATCCTGAGACAGATGGGGTCAGGGTTGGCAGCAGTTGGTACTGTGATCAAGGGACAGTCACTATTCAGGGAAGGTAGCAGACAGTAAGAGTTTTCCAGGTACAGGCCAATGTTAGGTCTGGAAGCAGAGATTATTCCATAGAAAAGCTGAGGTATGGGCAGGCAGCAAAGAGTGTCCAAGGAACAGGCTGAGGTCAAGGCTTGCAGCAGAGTATTCCAGAGACAGGATGAGGTAAGGGCAGGCAGCAGACAGAGTATTCCTGAGACAGGCTGAGGTAGGGGCAGGCGGCAGACAAAGAGTCTTCCAATGGCCGGCTGAGGACAAGGCTGGCAGCAGAGAGTGCTCCAGGGACAGGCTGAGGTCAGAGCAGGCAGCAGGCAGAGTCTTCCAGGGATGGGCTGAGGTCAAGGCTGGCAGCAGACAGAGTTGTCCACGAACAGGCTGAGCGTAGACATGGCAGGGCAAGGCTTTCGGGAACAGGCAAGGTGATGGTACAGGAGCCAGACAGCAAATGCTATCAGAAGCTCAGAGCCCTGGGCTTGTGATGTTTAAATAAAGCACATGACAATGCCAAAGCTTGTGGACATGTGGCCAGGTTTGTTAGGTCACAGCTGGCAAAGAAGTCTGGGAATTGTGTAGTGGCAGCAAGTAATCACCCAGAAAGGGTTGGGAGGCTGTGTCATGTTTCCCAGCAATCAGGACGCAAGCTGAGGAGGCAGAGACAGGTGGGGTGACAGTGTCTGAGCATTCAGTTATACACAGGCTGCCAACAGCATCCAGACAGTGCTAAACTGTCTTATTAGAAAAGATAAAGAAAGAAAAACTTGTTAGTCAATATTTTATAAAGATAATGCAAATCCAGTGTGCTTTGCAATTTCAAGAATATTCGCTACTTATTTTTTTTTTTTTTAATCAATATTTTATAAAGATAATGAAATGAAGACATAAAAACATGGACGCTGATCACCTGTAATTGTATTTGGGCAAAAGGTCTTTACCAAAATATTTATCTTCAGCTCTGCTCTTAATTTCTTCACTGGGCAACCCTGCTTGGCTTAGACTTTGAATAAAAAATCCTGTTTGTGTTCAGCTCCTACTTCACATTTGTGCTGCTTGGGCTATTTATTTCTGTCTGTACCCATACTCCTCTGGATGGCTGGGTCTGCCATCCTTCTCCCAAGCCACGTACATGCGCTCACCTGTCGCCATGGATAATCTCAACAGCTTAAGCAAGAGCTTAACCATAGTGTGAGAATTATAGGTTGAGAGAACACATATCAAATGTAGCGCACTCTCTTAGAAGCTGCAAGTAACCTGGGATCCCCAGCCTGCACAGCCAGGCACACCACATTTTCACAGGCACTCTGTGAGTCTGTTTTCCTTTTTTTTTTTTGTTATTTATTGAGGGATAATAACTTGGATAGGGATGGGAGGTTATGGGATGCCCCTTTGACTTCAGCAACAACTTCAGAGACAACTCATCCTATATACAGTCTCTATATACAGTTCCTCCAGCACACACTTGCTTGCAGAACCTAGCTGGAACATTGTGAATACCTGACAGTCACTTAGTCAGATGAAAGCAATGGCCCATTACAGCCAGGAACCCGAGGCCCCTTAGGTGTGTAGCAGAATTTCAATGTCCAGCTTGCATTACTCCTGTGGCTACTGATCCCAGAACCACCTCTTCAGGCACTGGCAACCCACCTGGCTGCAGCTGCTCCTTTCACCAGCCCTCCAGGCTAACTTCTCCCCACAGTTTTGCAGACTGAAACTCACCAGCCCACCCGGCTGACACTCAGGAGATCTCCCAGATGTGCTGACCTGCTCCCACTGTCCATTCACCTTGCTCCAGTGCCTCCAGGAGGGGTTTCCTCCATGTGTTATGGCAGGATCTATCCAGCACCCAAGCCCCAGGCCCAACGTCGCCCATCCCCCAGACTAGGGGGCACCCTCAGGGGACTCCAACAGCCTTCACAGCACTCCATCTCCATCTTCCACCCAACTGCTCCTCCCGGCATGACTCATGCCTATTTATGAGGTGGCCTGCCTCCTGCCAGCCCTTTACTGGGGGTTGGCTGAGGCCCTCAAATATGCAAAGCAGCTCCTCTTAACCTCCACCCACTATGTCTAGAACATTGTCTAATGTCCCAGAAAACAGGGGGAGGCACCAAAAAAGCTACTAGGAAGAGTTGTCCCGCTTGAGTCACTAAACCCTGACCCAGATTCATAGCTCAGGCTTAGCCCTGAGCTAAACAAATGTTTTACCTACACTAACAACAAACCTATCTACATCTAGCACACTAGAGGGTACACAAAGTCTAACGCAATATACCTATGTCTTATAAAGTGTTTTCACAAGTTGAAACTTATTAAAGGCAACAGGAGCAGATGGAATGTCCATGTACTGGATGTTTCAATAAACTATTTAAAGAGCCTCATAGCACAAGCTGCAACCTATAGACATAACTAAGAGTCCGAGTAGTGACTCCTCTCCCTTCCTGCCCTTCTAAATGGGGTGGTACCAAGTTTCAATTGGAGAGAGATACCTAAATACCAATAGCTTCTTGTGTGTTTTCTGTTAGTTAAACTCAAAATACTTTGTGTCATGGGTGCACCTTTTGATTGAAATGTTTATTTGTAAAAGAAATAAAATATTTCTTATAAGCCGTAAAAAAAAAATTAAAAAACATAAAGTACCTAAGACCATTATTTTTTAAAGTTACACATCTGTGATTGCTATAATATGAATGACATGAGCTACCCTTTTTAATATATGCATATATAATTGGTCTTACTTTCTATGCATAAGTAGTTATTGTATAGTTTCTGACCTCTCACTTTCAGAAAGCCACCATGTCTATATATTCGCTGTCAGATAAATCAGTTCATATCCCAGTGAACAGGCATCTCGGTCCCCCATTTCTGTCTCTCTGACTGCAAAATGACAAAACAAAACAGAAAGAACAACAGCTCTCTGTATGTTGTGTTTATGATTTCATCCTTCTTATCGCTGTTGGCCTGTCAAGTATCTTCTTTGCTGTGTGCTGACGGATCGGAGATGTGGAGGCCAGAATAAGCCAGTCACTTCACAGGCAGACTTTCCCACAGGAAATGAGCGTCTCCCAATGACCTTGCACTGGTGATTTTATTGTCTGACTCTGCAAATTGGAACGCCACCAGTTCAGCTCATGGATTAGAGCTGCTGCACACTATAGATAGGTTTCTAACTGCCACAGTCCCAGCACGAAAAGCCAAACCGGCCATAGCATTTGAGATAAATTAAAACAAGTTAGCCGTACGATAAACAGGCTGTCAAAACACTGATTATGTGCTTGTAGGGATTATAGGGAATCTAACCCTGTTTTTGTTTACATTTTAACTTTGCTTTTAATATTTCATGAACATTAACCACTTCAGTACTGAACACTTTCATCCCCTTCCTGACCAAGCCAATTTTCAGACTTGCTGTCACACTTTGAATGACAACTACTCAGTCATGCAACACTATACCCAAATGAAATTGTTAAAAAAAATTTGAGGCAGATAGAGCTTTCTTTTGGTGGTATTTAACCGCTTGCCGACCAGCCGCCGTTTTTATACTGTGGCAGGTCGGCTCGTTCCCGCAAATCGTTGTAGCTGTACGTCGGCTTCTTTAAGAGCTAAAGCAGGCGCGCGCGCCTGCTGCACGGCGGGAGAGCTGATGCGCGTGGCCAGCGGCTGCGATGTCTGCTGGCCACCTGCGATCGCTCCATAGAGAGCCAGAACAGGGATCTGTCAGTGTAAACAAATAGATACCCGTTCTGACAGGGGAGGAGAGACATCATCTGCTCCTAGTGATCAGGAACAGCGATCTCACTCTACTCCTAGTCAGTCCACTCCCCCCACAGTTAGAAACACCTCCCTAGGGAACACTTAACCCCTTGATCGCCCCCTAGTGTTAACCCCTTTCCCTGCCAATGTCATTTATACAGTAATCAGTGCATTTTTATAGCACTGATCACTGTATAAATGTCACTGGTCCCACGAAAGTATCTGATCTGTCCACCACAATGTCGCAGTTCTGCTAAAAATCGCTGATCACCGCCATTACTAGTAAAAAAATAAAAAAAAAATAAAAAAATGTACCACCTGCCCCACCCTATTAGATTGTAAGCTCTTCTGAACAGGGCCCTCTTAATCCTCTTGTATTTTATTGTATTATAACTGTATTGTCTCCTTTTTATATTGTGTATATACATAAATCCTGTATAATAATAATAATAATAATAAAAAATGCCATAAATATATCCCCTATTTTGTAAATGCTATAACTTTTGCGCAAACCAATCAATATAGGCTTATTGCTTTTTTTTTTTTACCAGAAATATGTAGAATATGCAGAATACATATTGGCCTAAACTGATGAAGACATTTTTTTTTTTTGGACATTTATTATAGCAAAAAGTAAAAAATATTGTTTTTTTTTCAAAATTGTTGTTCCTTTTTTGTTTATAGCGCAAAAAATTAAAAACGCAGAGGTGATCAAATACCACTAAAAGAAAGCTCTATTTGTGGGAAAAAAAAGGACATTAGGGTGCAGCGACGCATGACTGCGCAATTGTCAGTTAAAGCATTTCTGGGATCCTGCTCTTATTACAAATGATTCGTTGAGGGATTCGCTAAAATAGCTCCTCCACTCAATGAGCTACTGAAGAATGAAGATCAAGACGATGACCCAGATCTGATGAAGCATGTCAGACCAGCTGGAGGGACCAGAAAACCCAGAGAGTATATTCATGAACAATGGACTTCGAAGTGTGAAGAGGCTTTTAGGTAGTTGAAATAGAGCCTCAGCCACTCCAGTGCTGGCCTATGCAGATCCAACCAAGCCCTACGAGCTACATGTTGATGCCAGTTGAGATGGGTTAGGCGAGGTGCTATATCAAGAGCATGATGGGCAGCTACGGCCTGTAGCCTATGTGAGTCACATAGGCAACTATCCCACGCACAAACACGAATTTCTGGCTTTAAAGGGGGCAGTAGTGGATAAGCTGAGGGATTACTTGTCCGGAGCAGAATTTGTGATCAAGACCAACAATAACCCCCTCACCCATTGTTACTACCGCAAAGTTGGAAGCCCCAGATCACAGATGGTTGGCTACCCTATCAGGATTCACTTTCAGCCTGAAATATCGACCGGGGGTTGGAAACAAAGAAGCGGATGCTTTGTCAAGAAGGCTCCATTGTTCCAGAGACCCTCTAGAAGAATGGGCCCAGCTTACACCTGAAGGGGTATGAGCCTTATGTCAAGGAGCAGAACACCAAGCGGGTGGAGTATCCAGGGCAGAAGACATTGGAGTGTGAGCTGCTGGTGTCCCCAGATGTTACTGCAACGTTACCCAGGTCGGGGATGAAGGTCTGCCAAAGTTTCTAAGAAAGACCTGTGGGGGAACCAGTTGGAAGACCCTCTCTATAGCTTGACATTGAAGGCCTAGGAGAACCAACACCCTGATTTGCTCCTCACTGACTCCCCAAAGGAAGCCCGTCTTCTGCAACGAGAGTGGGATTGATTACAGCTGCACAAAGGGGTCTCCGAAGAAAAATGGCAGTTGTTCCTACCTGAAAAACTTAGGGAGACAGTATTAACTGCCCCAACATGACAAACATGGCCACCTAGGGCCCAAAAGGACTTCTTTATCTGGTGAGAGACCGGTTCTACTGGCCCTGCATGCCGGCTGAAGTTGAGGGCTACTGCCACACCTGCATCAGATGTATCCAAAAAAAGACTTTGCCTCACCAAGCTGCCCGAATGAGCCATCTTCAGAGTCAGGGACCCATGGAGCTGGTGTGCATTGACTTTCTGTGCTTGGAGCCTGAACTGAGTGGGCAAGGAAATATCCTGGTAGTGACTAACCATTTCACTCGGTATGCCCAGGCGTTTCCTATGAGGGACCAAAAGGCCTCCACAGTAGCCAAGATCTTAGTGGAGAAATTCTTTAGGCACTATGGTCTACCTCAAAGCATCCACTCTGATCAAGGGAGAGACTTTGAGAGTAGCCTCAAAAAGAAACTTTTGGACCTGTTGGGCATCAAGAAGTCTAGAACCACCCGTACCATCCTCAAGGTGACCCTCAACCAGAGAGATGCAACCGAACCCTCCTGGATATGCTTGGGACTCTGACGTCAGAACAAAAGCGGCACTGGAGCAAGCATATAGCAGCTATTGTTTATGCTTTTAACAGCACTGCAAATGATGCCACAGGATACTCCCCCTATCGTCTGATGTTTGGACGGGTGGCCCGGCTGCCAGTAGACTTGGCCTTTGGCACGTCCCTATATCATACCTCCTCAGCCTCACACAGAGGGTATGTGGACCATCTGCGGAGAAGTCTGAAGACCGCTTCTGACAAGGCCCAAGCTGCCTTGGATGCCCGAGAGACAAAAGAAACTTTGACCTCAGGGCGCTGAAGACTTGGCACTGCAACCATCTGTTGCCTCTGTCAGAAGCAGTTTGTGTGCCACCACAGCCAGATTCGCAGTCCACACCTATGGCCTCCCAGAGATCCCGACCAGTGACTAGGTCTCAGTCCGTGCCTCTTGAAGAGGATGAGAACAGCGAGGATGAACAGATGGGGATGGATTGGCTGTGGCCGTCCAAAATACCAGGGCTTGCAAAGTGACCGACAGCAGGATACTCAGGCCAAGAACTCCTGAGTTTGCACCTCAAAGTCCACCTTTTGAAGAGTTGGAAGACCCTCAATCTTCCCTGCTGACAGCAGATCCCCAAGACTTTCCATCCTTCATTGAAGAGGGAGCTGAATCTGATACCCATGAATAGGGATGAGCTTCGTGTTCGAGTCGAACCCATGTTCGACTCGAACATCGGCTGTTCGATCGTTCGCCGAATTGCGAACGTTATGGGCCGTTCGCGCTAAATTCGTGTGGCGCGTCACGGCCCATAATTCACTGCGGCATCGCAGTGCATTGCTGGCTGATGATTGGCCAAGCATGCACTATGACCCGCATGCTTGGCCAATCACAGCGCCGTCAGTAGAGAGAGCTGTAATTGGCCAAAGCCAGGGTGGCTTTGGCCAATTATGGCTCAGGGGATTTAGTACACACCCCACACTATATAAGGCCGCCTGCACGGCGGCCCTGTGTAGTGTGTGTTCCGGTGTGCTGAGAGATAGAGAGAGAGAGAGACAGTGTCATTTGATTTGAGTTAGATAGATTAGGCAGAACAGTCAGTCAGTTAGCTGCACTTACAGTGTATTGTGTATATATATGCATCCCAGGTGTTGCATATATATATATACACTGTATTCAGTTTAGCTAGATCCGTTCCTGTTATCTTCTATCTAGACTATTTACATTTAATGCAGTGCGTCCTGCTCACAGTGTTCAGCTAGATCCGTTCCTGCTATTTACATTTAGTGCAGTGCGTCCTGCTCACAGTGTTCAGCTAGATCCGTTCCTGTTATCTTCTAGACTATTTACATTTAGTGCAGTGCGTCCTGCTCACAGTGTTCAGCTAGATCCGTTCCTGCAATTTACATTTAGTGCAGTGCGTCCTGCTCACAGTGTTCAGCTAGATCCGTTCCTGCTATTTACATTTAGTGCAGTGCGTCCTGCTCACAGTGTTCAGCTAGATCCGTTCCTGCTATTTACATTTAGTGCAGTGCGTCCTGCTCACAGTGTTCAGCTAGATCCGTTCCTGCTATTTACATTTAGTGCAGTGCGTCCTGCTCACAGTGTTCAGCTAGATCCGTTCCTGTTATCTTCTAGACTATTTACATTTAGTGCAGTGCGTCCTGCTCACAGTGTTCAGCTAGATCCGTTCCTGCAATTTACATTTAGTGCAGTGCGTCCTGCTCACAGTGTTCAGCTAGATCCGTTCCTGCTATTTACATTTAGTGCAGTGCGTCCTGCTCACAGTGTTCAGCTAGATCCGTTCCTGCTATTTACATTTAGTGCAGTGCGTCCTGCTCACAGTGTTCAGCTAGATCCGTTCCTGCTATTTACATTTAGTGCAGTGCGTCCTGCTCACAGTGTTCAGCTAGATCCGTTCCTGCTATTTACATTTAGTGCAGTGCGTCCTGCTCACAGTGTTCAGCTAGATCCGTTCCTGTTAAATTCCTACTGACCGGCAGGCTTGTCTGGTTACAGTATATAAAGCTACCTGAAGAAAATTACAGGTGTTCTATTTGATCCTATTAGTACCACGGTCAGGCAGCTAGACTATTTACATTTAGTACAGTGCGTCCTGCTCACAGTGTTCAGCTAGATCCGTTCCTGTTATCTTCCTACTGACAGGCAGGCTTGTCTGGTTACAGTATATAAAGCTACCTGAAGAAAATTACAGGTGTTCTATTTGATCCTATTAGTACCACGGTCAGGCAGCTAGACTATTTACATTTAGTACAGTGCGTCCTGCTCACAGTGTACAGCTAGATCCGTTCCTGTTATCTTCCTACTGACAGGCAGGCTTGTCTGGTTACAGTATATAAAGCTACCTGAAGAAAATTACAGGTGTTCTATTTGATCCTATTAGTACCACGGTCAGGCAGCTAGACTATTTACATTTAGTACAGTGCGTCCTGCTCACAGTGTTCAGCTAGATCCGTTCCTGTTATCTTCCTACTGACAGGCAGGCTTGTCTGGTTACAGTATATAAAGCTACTTGAAGAAAATTACAGGTGTTCTATCCCAGCTTAGTGCAGCTACAGGCCATTAGTATGTCTGGAAGGCCAAGAAGGAGAGGCAGACAGTCACAAGCCAATAAGAGAGGGCAAGCAGGCTCTGTGTCTAGTGCTGGTCGTGGAGACGGTGCATCCTCATCAGCACGTGGCCATGGGACACGCTTGGCCTTTTTTTCGGCAGCTGGCCATGTTGAGCCGCAACATGCGGAAGACTTGGTCGAGTGGATGACCAAGCCGTCCTCATCCTCCTCATCCTCTCTCACCCATGCCCAGGGTGCTTTGTCTGGCAAAGCAGCGGCCTCTTCCCTCAGCTCAATGTCATCAGTGACTCCTTCCCTAGCTCCACCATGTCCTCATGAGGATTCCCTCGAACTGTTTGACCACAGTGTTGGGTACATGCTCCAGGAGGATGCCCAGCGTTTGGAAGGCTCTGATGACGATACTGAGCTCGATGAAGGCAGTAACATGAGCGCGGACAGAGGGGGTGCCCAAGAAGGACAGCAATCTGGCAGTCATGCTCCCCCTGCTGCAGCATACTGCCAGGTTTGCTCCAGTGATGAGGAGGGAGGGGATGATGAGGTCACTGACTCAACGTGGGTGCCTGATAGGAGAGAGGAGGAGGAGGAGGAGGAGGAGGAGGAGGAGGAGGAGGTGGCAGCACATCACCAACGAGGCAGGATGCCCTCCAGGGGCCAGCCTAAGGGCAGCACATTGACTGCATCACACCCCAAAGCTCCACATGTGCAGGGCGCTGCAGTCTCTGCGCGTTATTCAAAAAGTTCTTTGGTGTGGGCCTTTTTTGAGACGAGTGCATCAGATCGCACCGCTGCTATTTGCAACATATGTCTCAAGCGTATCTCGCGTGGCCAAAATATCTCCCGCTTGGGTACCACATGCTTGACCAGACATATGTTGACCTGCCATGCAGTTCGTTGGCAAGCGTATCTAAAAGACCCACACCAAAGAACAAAGAGGATCTCTCCTTGCTCCTCATCAGCTGAGATTTCCAACCCCACTAGACCTTCAGTCCTCTCTGAGACCTGCAGTGAGAGGAATGAAGGTGTAGAATTAGGTGTGTCACAGCCAAGTACTTGTGGGCAATCTGCTTTTGGTACACCGACGTCAGATTGTACCAGGCAAATTTCCCTGCCCCAGCTGCTGCACCGCCGAAAGAAGTTTGCTCCCAGCCATCCACATGCCCAGCGGTTGAATGCTAGCTTGGCAAAATTGCTAGCACTTCAACTGCTGCCTTTTCAGTTGGTAGACTCTGCCCCCTTCCGTGAGTTTGTGGAATGTGCGGTTCCTCAGTGGCAGGTACCCAAACGCCACTTTTTCTCACGGAAGGCGATTCCGGCTCTCTACCGGCATGTGGAAGGCAATGTCCATGCCTCGCTGGACAGGGCGGTCAGCGGTAAGGTGCATATTACCGCTGACTCATGGTCCAGCAGGCATGGACAGGGACGTTACCTAAGTTTCACGGCGCATTGGGTGACTCTGCTGGCAGCTGGGAAGGATGCAGGACAAGGTGCAGTAGTGTTGGAGGTTGTTCCGCCACCACGCCTCCAAAATGCTGATTGTGACACACCTCTCTCCTCCACCCCCTCCTCTTCTTCTTCCTCCATGGCCTCTTCCTCGGAACCAGCGGTGCTCCGTAGGCGTTCAAGGGGCTACGCAAGTACGCAGGCCAAAAGATGCCATGCGGTGCTTGAGCTGGTGTGCTTGGGGGACAGGAGCCACACTGGGGCAGAGGTTCTGTCAGCTCTGCAGGGGCAGGTTCAGAGGTGGTTGACGCCACGCCAACTTAAGGCAGGAATGGTGGTTTGCGACAATGGCACCAACCTCCTCTCTGCCCTCCGACAGGGACAAATGACCCATGTGCCCTGTTTGGCTCACGTCCTTAACTTGGTGGTGCAGCGGTTCTTGGGCAGGTACCCGGGCTTACAGGATGTCCTGAGGCAGGCCAGGAAAGTCTGTGTGCATTTCCGCCGGTCATATAATGCCAGTGCTCGGCTGACGGACCTCCAAAAGGAGTTTAACCTGCCCAAGAACCGCCTAATCTGTGACATGCCCACCAGGTGGAACTCAACGTTGGCCATGCTGCAGCGGCTGCACACGCAGCAGAGGGCCATCAATGAGTACCTGTGCGACTATGGCACCAGGACAGGGTCAGGGGAGCTTGGTTTTTTTTCCCCACGCCAGTGGGCCATGATCAGGGATGCATGCACTGTCCTGTCACCATTCGAGGAGGCCACGAGGATGGTGAGCAGTGACAGTGCATGCATCAGTGACACTGTCCCCCTTGTCCACCTGTTGGAGCACACGCTGCGTGGAATAATGGACAGGGCACTTGAGGCAGAACAGAGGCAGGAAGAGGAGGACTTCCTTAGCTCTCAAGGCCCCCTTTATCCAGACAGTGTTCCTGCGTGCCCGCCGATCACACAGGAAGAGGACGAGGAGGAAGAGGAGGAGGAGGAAGATTGTGTCAGTATGGAGGTGGAGCCTGGCACTCAGCATCAGCAGCAGTCTTTAAGGGATCAGTCCCAAGAAACACATGGACTTGTACGTGGCTGGGAGGAGGTGGCTGCGGACCATGTCGTTCTTAGTGACCCAGAGGACTCCGGACCGAATGCCTCAGCAAACCTACGCTGCATGGCCTCCCTGATCCTGCAAAGCCTGCGTAAGGATCCTCGTATTCGTGGTATCAAGGAGAAGGACCAATACTGGCTGGCAACCCTCCTTGATCCACGTTACAAGGGTAAGGTTGCGGACCTTATCTTGCCATCGCAGAGGGAGCAGAGGATGAAACATCTTCGGGAGGCCTTGCAGAAAGGTCTGTGCAACGCGTTCCCAGAGACTGGGAGGTTACAAACTCCTGTTTCTGGACAACGTGTTGCTGAGGCTTCGGTCAGTCAAAGAAGGAGCGGTGGAGAAGGTGGCCGTCTGACCGATGCGTTCAGACAATTTTTTGGTCCGCAGCCCCAAGGTATGATCGGTTCCAGCAACCATCGCCAGCGTCTGTTTTACATGGTGCAGGAATACCTAGGGGCAAGATCAGACTTGGACACCTTTCCCACCGAAAATCCTCTGGGTTACTGGGTCTTGAGGATGGATCACTGGCCAGAGCTTGCACAGTATGCAATTGAGCTACTGGCCTGTCCTGCATCCAGCGTTCTTTCGGAACGCACATTCAGTGCTGCTGGAGGCGTGGTAACCGATCACAGGGTGCGTCTGTCCACCGACTCGGTCGATCGGCTGACCTTCATAAAAATGAATGAGTCTTGGATCACCACCAGCTACCAAGCACCTGATGCTGATGTAACCGAATAATTTTTTTTGAAATCTCAGATCCCTTCAAAGACTGCCTATGCTGATGCTGAGTGACTATCCCTGAGTAATTATCCTCTTCCTCCTCAATCATCACGCTGATAGCTTGTAAGAACATTTTTGGTTCTGGGCGCCACCACCAGTGCCTAAGGCACAATTTTTCAGCCCCTGTTTAACAGGGGCGTGTAATTACAATTTTTGATGTAATACTTTGCAGCAGGGCTCGTTCCTGCATTCCAACTAGAGTGTCTGTGAGGGGTTGCAGTGTTGTGGCACCAGCACCAGTGCCTAGGGCCCAATTTTTCTGCCCCTGTCTAACAGGGGCGTGTAATTACAATTTTTGATGCAATACTTTGCAGCAGGGCTCGTTCCTGCGTTCCAACTAGAGTGTCTGTGAGGGGTTGCAGTGTTGTGGCACCAGCACCAGTGCCTAAGGCCCAATTTTTCTGCCCCTGTCTAACAGGGGCGTGTAATTACAATTTTTGAAGCAATAATTTGCAGCAGGGCTCGTTCCTGCGTTCCAACTAGAGTGTCTGTGAGGGGTTGCAGTGTTGTGGCACCAGCACCAGTGCCTAAGGCCTAATTTTTCAGCTCCTGTTCAACAGGGGCATGTAATTACAATTCTTGATCTAATATTTCACAGCAGGGCCCTGTGAGGGCTTACAGTGTTGTGGCCACAGCAACACCTAAGGCCCAAATTTCTGCTGAGTATATAGGGCAGGACCCTACTTTCAAACATCTAACTTACAAATGACTCCTACTTGCAAACGGAAGGAGACAACAGGAAGTGAGATGAAATCTACCCCTAGGAAGGGAAATTCTCTCCTGTAAGAGTTAATATGGGAAAACAATTTCTCCTTTCCACTGATGCTTTCCAATCCTTGTTCCACAAAAAAAACCCAAATTTTCAAAAAACATTTTTCATTGGGACAAAAAAGTGAGGTGAAATCTTCTGAAGAGGAGGAAAGACAGCAAAACAAATGTCACAGGGGTGATAACCCTTCCCTATGTTTTCCAAAAAGCTTAGAAAAGATTTTTTGGCTGGAGCTAAACACGTTAAAAATGTTCAAAATTACAAACAGATTCTACTTAACAACAAACCTACAGTCCCTGTCTTGTTTGCACCGCCTGTATACTGCTGTTCAGAGTATATAGGGCCTGGTGGCCCCACACCTTTCCTTATTTTAATTTGGGTGCGGGGTTCCCCTTAATATCCATACAAGACCCAAAGGGCCTGGTAATGGACTGGGGGGTACCCATGCCGTTTGTCTCACTGATTTTCATCCATATTGCCATGACCCGACATGACATTAAACCCGCAAGCAGTTTTAAATGAGATTTTTTCCTTTAAAAATGACATTTGGTGCAGGGACTGTTCTAAACATGGGAAACACGCGTCACTTTACAGGCATACTATAGACACCCCCCAGGTACGATATTTAAAGGAATATTTCACTTTTTTTTTTTTACTTTAAGCATCATTAAAATCACTGCTCCCGAAAAAACGGCCGTTTTTAAAAGTTTTTTTTGCATTGATACATGTCCCCTGGGGTAGGACCCGGGTCCCCAAACCCTTTTTAGGACAATACCATGCAAATTAGCCTTTAAAATGAGCACTTTTGATTTCGAACGTTCGAGTCCCATAGACGTCAATGGGGTTCTAACGTTCGTGCGAACTTTCGGTCCGTTCGCGGGTTCTGGTGCGAACCGAACCGGGGGGTGTTATGCTCATCCCTACCCATGAAGAAGATAAGGTTGTTGATGAAGAAGAGACCAGTGTGCCTGTAACCCCAGAGACGAAAGAACAGCGAGAGCAAAGCGTTATTCACCGGCCAAAAAGACTAACATGTGACATTCTGGGTGACAGCTCTGAGGAGGTCATCACTGCAAAAAGGACCTTTGAGGCCCCTGATTTTTCCACCGCAGATTTGGTGGTGGACAATCCCAACTCACCCCCTGGCACATCTAGCTGGGCCATGCCAGTTATAGTAGCCTCTAGGCAGGACAACCTCCCCTTCTATGCTAATTGGTGGGAGGTTCCTCTGCCAGGTTTTTATGCTGGTGTAAACTATCTGGTTTCATGTGCACACTAACTTGCTTTTCCTCTGCTTGTGTATATATAAAGCATGTAACAGGTTATGGACTCTTTACCTCCCTTGGGGACCAAAGACTTTCAAGTGGGGGGAGGATGTAGTCGGGAGAAAATTACAGCACCTGATTTTGCAGACTTGTCTCCTGCTGTCCCAGATTGTTCTGTATCCCCCTAGTGCTGGGCCAGATTACTGACATCATATTTCTGAGCCTAAAGAAAGGCATTGTGGAAGCAGTAGTTTTCAGTACAGACATTGCTGTTCTTCAGAACTGACTATGAACTACACATCCCAGCAAGCCATCTGCTCCAGGGGAGAGTTTTGGGATCTTCTGACTAGGCCCATGCTCTCTTGCTTCCTGGATCCCATCATGTGAGCACCATCTCACCGCTGTGTGAGGAGACCATAGCCTACCGCGCAGTGCACACCCTACAGCTCCAGCCACAGAGGGTCGGGACGTCACCCGCTACTAGAATGACACTCGGCAGCAGAGAAGAAGGCTAAGGATCTGGCTGGAATGCTGAAGCAGCAGCTGATCGTCACCTCTGTCCATCTGCAGCAAGCAGAATCATTTGGTCAACCTCTGTGAGGTTGCTGAATATTAACTGGATTGGAGAGAGAGTATTTACCCACAAATTTCACAGTCAGCTATTATTAATACACTTTGAACACTATGCACAGACAACACTACCTGGATCACAAGAGAGGATTGCTATAAGACTGAATCAGCCACTTTATTTGGCCACTATTACTTTGCCACATTAAGGAATTCTGGTGTTAAGAGCTCCAACCTGCCATTAAAGACAATAGCAAGGCCTTGCATTACAACATCGCTGTTCATTACTTTTAAAGGGGACACATCACTAGTATCTATAGTACATTGTCTCTCATTAGGATAAAAAATACTATACTGTAGGCTGGCCTGGGGTTCCCCTTTATCCATAGTAATACCTACAGCAATCACTAGCTTGCTTGAGGAATTTGTTTATTACTGTACACATTGGTATTAATTACTTGTTGTTGCTAAGTGTTATCTAACTGCTTTAGGAACTGTTTCAACCAAGTCCTGGCTATTTATCCAGGACCCGGCTGACTAATATCTTTTTAAGTCTTTTCACTTGACTAAGTAATTCTGAGAGAACTAAACAGTTCGAACTGTGTCAGTGTGCCATTTATTGTGCTATTCCACTAACTCTTTTGCTAGGTGTGCTAGCAGGGGCTGAGACGATTTTTGAGGCTGAAGGATACAGTAACCGATCGAACAAACTGAAGCAGCTCTTACGGGGGTAGCGCTACATTTCTACTTTATCAACCTAAATGTCATCCATTTAGTATTTACAGCTACTTTAAGAAACATTCTGTATATGTGCAATCTAAAACCATATCAAGTGTATAATTAAGCAGAGAAAACTGTGTGCCCAAAAGAAGGTAAAGTGGAAGTAATTGTTGGCACTGTGCCGCCCTCCAGCTGCTAAGAGTTACAAGTCACAGCTTGCAAACCTGGCACTTGTCACAGCTGGAAGCCTGATTTAAATAATTAATGAAAAAACTACTTTAAGATGATGGCAAAATATACACACACATTAAAACTGAACAGAAAAAAACAGTGTTGCCATCACAGAATTAAACATTCCCTTTCAATTTGTCACCTTCAATGCAAAAAAAAAAAAAAAAAAAACGCTAGTTGATTGGCTTCTCTGCTCTATATTTCTATGTTTACTCTTTAGTTTATGGTCAACATAAAAATTAGAGCAGAGAAGCCAATCAAATTCCAGCAGGTTTTTTTTAAAAGTAGTTTTTTTTTTTGGTAATTATTTAAATATTTAAAAAATGTTCAATTGGGATGCTAGCGAGTTCAAGTGTATCATTACAGCACACTGGACAAATATTGCAAAATTACCTTTTGTTTTTATGCTAAGGTTGCCACTTGTCCCTGCTTGCCGGGGAAAGACCCCATTTTGAGGTGTCTGTCCCCGGGAAATATATGTACCCAGCATTTGCCCAGCTGTGTAGTTCCCCTGTGTTTTCTTAATCTTTATTATGCAGTTGCCAGCTTCTTGCAGGCCCTGCCCGCTACCTGCCCAACCTGTAGCCAAAATGTTTCAGAGAATTTCTCTCTGCCCCGCTTCTGTAACTCACAGCTCATGTTAGCACCAATGCGGACTTGGATGGAAAGGAAATCAAGCTGCCGGCATTGAGCTACCCCTTGTCAGAGAACCATCAGAAACGCTCGTTCCCGGGTGCCAGCCGGACGTACGGTAAGAACGAGCGAGCCCCGGACTAGGCATGCACGTAATGCGATCGTACGAACGAGGGCACGTCAGCGCGTGCACACTCGCACGCCAATGAATCACGGCGCAAGGCGCCCTATTTAAACGATCAGCAGACTAGCATCAGTGCTGGATTGTCTCAGCTTGTTCCTGAACCCCTGCTGTTGCCTTGTTTACTTGACCCTGATCTTGAACCTCTGCCTTCCTCGACCACCCTCTCGGATCATCTCTACATCTCTGCCTGCCTTGCTTCCTGTACTGAACCTGGCTTGAACTCCTGACTACGGCTCTGTCTCCCGATTCTGTACCTCGCTGCCAGTTTGTTGCCAACCTCCGCCAGTCCCTCACTACGAATCTGCCTGCTGATTGTGTACCTCGCTGCCAGCACGTTGCCAACCCCTGCCTGCCTTTAACCCTGCAAGTTCCTCTGCTGGACCTTTCCTGAATCCATCCAGTGATCAGTATCCCAGCTTCCTTCCGAAGACTTCCGTGTTCCTGATCCTGCCAGCAGGCACCTGCACCCTTCCGCCGCCCTAGCAACCCTGTCCCAAACTCCATGGGTGCTAGGACCGGGACCGTGCAAGAGGCCGCCCTTGTCATTTCAGACTCCGCTGTAAGGTACGTGACACCCCTGTTCAGAACTAGATCACTCCACTGAGTGCTCATCACAGGTTTATTAGATGGATTCAATGTGGGATCTAACAGTCACTGCAAGATCATTGCAACAGGATCCCAAAAGTCACACTGTTTGCAGTGGGCTCTGGGATAGCTAATTTAAATTCAGTTACCTCTGTGTCATTGATCACCCCTGTGCCACCTGATAGTGATTCTTCCATTTTCCACTATGAGACATTGCGGTACTCCATGTGGGTAGGTGAGAGCTGCCCCTTCCCCACCTGGTGCCCCTATGCAACGGTCAGGACTGACGTGGCATTTCTGGACACAGCCAGGATCACTGCTCTGGAAATGGAGAAGTATTACCGCTTTTAGCAGGCTGCTTCTCGCTTGAACTCCCTACTAGAAAATGTGTATATTTCCAAGTCTCTGTTTATTGTTGGATGGGTCCTGCAGTTAAGTGAAAGCTTCCTGGTGTCCTATTTGTAATATACAGTGTGGCGACAGTACTCAGAGCTGCATTTGGTTTCTCCTTATCAGTGTTTACAGGTTCTGGTATCTCATCACATGCTGCTTCAGGATCTCTTGGGCTAAAATAGAGGCAATAGTATATGTTTAGCACCCAGGTGCCCTACCTGTGTGACTCTGAGCATTACTCACTCCTAACCTCGGCAATCTGTGTGTTACTTACTCCTAACCCCTGCACTGTGTTACACACTTCTGACACTGGCACTCCTGTACCCTTGTACTCTTTGCATTACTCACTCTTGACCCAGAGCAGTGTAGGCTCAGTTTTTATTCAACCCCCTCCTACTGTTACCTTTAAACCCCACCCACTGTTAACACTGTAGCCAGGTGCTGGGCTACAGCAATATGGAGAAAAAGGAGATGGAGAAGGAGATATTGAATTTTCTTCTTCTCTCCCTCTACTGAGATACCGATGTTATGATGCACCATTTTCCTCCAGCCAGCAGGGGGAGAGCTAAAGCCAAGCAAGCCTATAGACCTTTATGCAGGGAGCTGAGAGTCCTGGGAATTGTAGTTTGAGACAGCATACATATAATTGGATGGATAGATGCCTTACACTACATATCCCAATAGGCACTGAGCAGTAACAGGAGTGGAGAGAGGAGTTTTATTAAACGGCCCTCTGTACACTCAACCTGGTCTACCAGAGGGGTTGAGGTTCTTGAGAAGGTTGAGGCAAACAACAGAGGATCCATTCTATCCAGCAGCTCCTACGGGGATAGCGCTACACCACAATTGGGCTACACCCACAATGCAACGCGTTACTCAGGTTGCCTAAGACATTTTGTCTGTGTACTCCAAATGTTCCAAAAGTGTGTGAATATTTTGTTTGAGGGTGTGTTAAAAATATGGGCACGATTTTGTTGTGACTAAAAATAGGGCATGGATAAACTGGGCATGGTCAGTAGGGTGTCCCCAGATTCATTCTGAAAAATAACCTTCTTCTCTCACAGGTTAGGTGAGGTGTGGGAACCAAAATAAAAATGCAGCAATTTCATGTTCTTCTTATTCTTTATGTTAAAAGGGAAAATCTTGTGGAGGGGTCAACAAGAGTTTGCAATTGCTCCATAATTTTGGTTTCTGAAAGCCATTTAATTAGCAGAGCTTCTGTTTTCTCTTTTATAAATACATTTAAAATAAGTAGTGGTTTTATCATAATTACATTTTATAGTGTTTGCAGAACTCGCAGTCTGACAGGGCAGTGAAGGAAGGGGGTGACTGTCTTCATGGACACAGCTGTCAGCTTCTGCTGTTCTTATAATGTGCCATTGTGCTCCGTCTATGTCTTGTTGGGTCTTTGTGATTGACAGCATGTAACATCGTCAATTACTTCCCAGCATGGGATCCCATCCCCTCTTATCAGTTATATTCACTTGTGACCAGACAGCCCATAATCCTTCACTGTGGTCTTTAAACAAAAGTAAAGGCTTTTGCTAAATATTTGACTATAAAGAAAAAAATATTTTAGCATGTTTTTACTGAGCAATTAAAAAAAGGCGTTACCTTTACTTGAATTGACACTATGGGGGTCTAGTTATAAATCTTTTTACCCATTATTATTAGACCAATATAATAAGGTGGTAGAAAATATCATTTGTTTTGTAAATAGAAATATAAGTGAGATGTTTGTATTGATCGTGCTAACATATACAGTACTGTGCAAAAGTTTTAGGCAGGTGTGAATAAATGCTGTAAAGTAAGAATGTTTCAGAAATATATATTTTAATTGTTTATTTTTAATAATGTATTCAAAGGAAAGTCATTTTTCATGTGACTATTATAGAACAGCCACCAGAGGGAGCTTTGTATTTCACTGCAATCATAAAGCCTATCTGTTTAACTGCTTAGCGACCTCCCCACATACATCAACTGTGGCAGGGCGGCCGCTGTGCGCTGGATCACGTATCTGGTACGAGATCAGTTCTTTCAAGTAGGGTGCGTGCCCACTGCCCCAGCTGTGCTTTGATTTATTACAGCACAAGCCAATCAGTGGCTCCCAGCCAATGATTGATCACTGGGACCTTCTGATTGGCTTAGTAATTCACGGATGAGAGCTCTGTGTTGTAAACAACACAGTGCTCTGTTCACTGACGAAGCAGGGAAAAAAACAACAAGATTGCTTAGTAATAGTGGCACATATCACACACATTACACATTATTAGGCACACAGTAAACTCCTTTGATCGCCCCTAGATGTTAACCCCGTCCCAGCCAGTTTCATTGGAACAGTGACAGTGTATAGTATTAGCACTGGTCACTGTATAAGTTTCACTATTGATGTCAATGTCAGTTGGTATACCCTCCATCCAGAATCTGCTAGTGTCAGATTGTCCGCCAAACTACCAAAGTCCCACAATAAGTTGCTGATCACCACCATTACTGGTATATTAAAAACAAAATTCCTATATTTATACCATGTAAATGCTTTAACTTTCACACAAACCAAATAATATACACTTATTGGGATTTCTTTTCACCAAAGACATGTACCAAGAATACATTTTGGCCTAAATTCATGAAACAAATAGATTTTTTTTTTCAAAATTTTATTGGATATGTTTTAAAACAGAAAGTAAAAAATATTGTTTTTTTTTTTTTTAACTTTTATATTTTTTGTTTATAGCGCAAAAAAAATTAAAAAAACCCAGTGTTAATGAAATACCACCAAAAGAAAGCTCTATTTGTGTGAAAAAAATTGATATAAATTTCAGTGCGTGGCCGTGCAACTGTCAGTCAAAGTGGCGCAGTGCCAAATAGCAAAAAATTGCCTGGTCATGAAGGGGTAAAACCTTCCAGAGGGCAAATGGGTAACAACCGTTAAGATAAAATATTAGACACATTTTTGTTTTCCATAGATTTAGCAGACCACATTATGAGTAGTATAACAAGTAGTAAAGCACAATCACCAAGTAACCTGTAAGTGAAAATAATTTTTAATGTTATTTTCCAAGTTTTGTGTACCATTCCATTTGAGTAATCAAACTCTGTGTTCATTATGGATTCTATACAGTGACTATCTATTGCATCTGCTAAATATCTACAGAGATGAAATCAATCAGAGAGAAAGATGCTTCCATGGCAGAGGGAGAAAGAGTAAAATGCAGTACTGTGTGTTTGTGTGTCTATATACAGTATATTATGCACACACTAACAAAAGATCATAGAGTACCCTTTTTTATAGGTTAAATAATTAATGTGTTCCTGTGCCCTACTCGGTACAATAAAAAGATAAAAATCAATTTCTGAATTTATTACTAGTGTAATCATCTGGACTATATAAGAGTGGCATGAAGTTATTCATGCTTCGTCAATTTAGCCACTAAATAATTGATGTAATTAGTATACTGCTAAAATTATTTTGTTTTTAATTATTCATGTATCATAGATCTTAAGTGCTTTTAATTATTGAGAACTGATTTTACTGAAGTAAGTCATGTTAGGTTAATGACATGGTTATAAAATTGGACTGTAACCGTTCTACACTTACTTTGACTATTTTGCAACTTTCCATGTATTGTTTTGTTTTAATTGTATTTTTATGTTTATAGTACTAGGATGCAGGTACAGATTCCAGCTGAGGCATAAAGTATGTCACCTGCACACCAGGGATCTTCAGAATGGGTCCAACCTTTATTCGGGAATCACAACAAGATTACATTTGCTATTGCTACTGTATTTCTTGCCTTGAATGTCTTCCATTTGCATTGGGAATATTGTACTTCGATTCCAGCTGAGGGTACAAAGTTTGTAGTAAGTAAATCACACAAATAGGAAACATAAGGGGAATACAAAGACCCTGACTTTGAAAAGAACCAACTTCCCTATACTGCGTTATTTGCTAAAAGATATTAAATGGGATAAAATCCTAGGAACAAAGAACATGGAGGAAAAATGGGAATGCTTTAAGAGCCTATTAAATAAGGTTATTAGCCAGTGCACATACATTTAAAAGTGCTAATAAAAGTTCTGGGTGGCTTAACTCCAACGTAAAAATGCATATAAAAGCAAAGGAGAAGGCCTTCAAAAAATACAAGGCTGAGGGGTCATCGTCAGCATTCCATCTTATGCAATAAGAAATGTAAGGGTGCAATCAGGGTGGCTAAGATAGAACATGAAAGGCAGGCACATAGCGGAGGAGAGTAAAAAACAGTATATAAATAGCAAGAGAGAGAGGTCAGATCACATTGGCCCCAAAAAGAATGATGAAGGGAATCTGGTTACACAGGATGGAGAGATGGCAAAGGTTTTGAATGTATTCTTCTCAGTCTTCACAAAGGAAACGGGGGGGGGGGGGGGGATTCAGTAACCAAGACTGCAATGTTTATCCTAATGACATGTCACAGGAAGCACCCTTATGGCTAACAGAGGATAGCATTAGAAATAGACTTGAAAAACGTAACATTAGTAAGTCACCGGGACCAGATGGTTTGCACCCGAGGGTCCTTAAGGAACTCAGTCAAGTAATTGCCAGACCATTGTTCTAAATGTTTACAAACAGTCTACTGACTGGAATGGCACCAGCTGATTGGAGAAAAGCCAATGTAACACCAATATTTAAAAAAGGACCAAGATATATCCCTGGGAATTACAGACCAGTTAGCCTAACATAAATAGTATGCAAGCTCTTGGAGGGGATGATAAGGGACTATATACAAGATTTTAGTAATGAAAATGGTATCATTAGCAGTAATCAGCATGGATTCATGAAGAATCGCTCTTGCCAAACCAATCTATTATGGGCCATAGGGTGAGTACACGGATTGAAAACTGGCTATAGGGGCGAGTCCAGAGGGTGGTGATAAATGGGGAGTACTCGGAATGATCTGGTGTGGAAAGCAGGGTCCCCCAGGGTTCTGTCCTGGGACCAATCCTATTTCATGTATTTATAATCGACCTGGAGGATGGGATAAACAGCTCAATCTCAGTATTTGTGGACAATTCTAAGCTAAGCAGGGCAATAATTTCTCCGCAGGATGTGGAAACCTTGCAAGAAATCTGAACAAATTAATGGGGGGGGGGGCAACTACATGGAAAATGAGGTTTAATGTAGAAAAATGTAAAATAATGCATTTGGGTACCAAAAATACGAATGCAATTTACTCGCTAGGGGGAGAACCTCTGGTGGAATCTAAAATGGAAAAAGACCTGGGGGGTCTTAGTAGATGATAGGCTCAGCAATGGCATGCAATACCAGGCTGCTGCAAGCAAAGCCAACAGAATATTGGCATGCATTAAAAAGGGGATAACTTCCAGAGATAAAACGATAATTCTCCCGCTCTACAAGACTCTGGTCTGGCCACACCTGGATTATGCCGTCCAGTTCTGGGCTCCAGTCCTCAGGAAGGATGTGCTGGAACTGGAGAGGGTCCAGAGAAGGGCAACAAAGCTAGTTAAGGGCCTGGAGGACCTTAGTTATGAGGAAAGATTACAAACACTGAACTTGTTCTCTCTGAGACGCTTGAGAGAGGATATGGTTTCAATGTACAAATACCGTACTGGTGACCCCACAATAGGGATAAAACTTTTCCACACAAGGGAACATAAAAAGAAATGCGACTATTTCCTAAAATTAGAAGAAAATCGGTTTAACCTTAAACTGTGTAGAGGGATCTTTACGGTAAAAGGATGTGGAATTCTCTTCCACAAGCAGTGGTTTCAGCAGGGAGCATAGATCATTTAAAAAAAACTATTAGATAGGCACCTAAACGACCACAACATACAGGGGTATACAATGTAATATTGACATAAAAGCACACACACAGGTTGGACTTGATGGATTTGTTTCTTTTTTCAACCACACCAGCTATGTAACCCAACTATATTCCTTTTAGGCTGGGTTCACATATGAGCACACAGCGGCTCACAGCAGGAGTCCGGTGCATCCTCATATACTGTTTCAGGTCCAATTTCAGTCCACATTTTTGTCTGAATTCGGACCTGAAATGGACCAAAAGACACACAGGGCTCCTGTGCAAATCACACCAGAGCCGCTGCAGAGATATGTGAACCTGCTCCATAGAGAGCCGGTCACAATCTCCTGCTGTGCGAATTCCCACATCCAATTTGCACTAGTGTGAACCCAGCCTTAACCATTTTTGTTTCTGCTAAATCCCTCTTGCCATATTTTGACTCAAGTATTTTATTTTAAAAACTAAGTACACATTTAAAAAAAATATAATAAATGCACTCATATTTGCAGGGAAAAAAATGTGATTTATTATTTTTTGGAGCCTGCAAAGCAGTGCACCCACAACCAGTGGATCGCTGTCAGGCTCCTTGCAGACTCTTCCTCCAGCTTTATGTTTGTACAGAGGTATGGGCTTTCGGTTGGAGAGCTGGAGAGTGTGTCAATGTACTAACAGTATAGTAATAGTTCATTAAGTTACAGACCTCTGTGAATGAATGATACTGCTGTGTGGGCGGAGCAAATTTCAAAAGTGAGAGCTGGAGGATAAGAGGGGTGTATTTTGATTGTAGGGGGATCACATTTGCACCATGTATCTAAATACAGCTGTAACATGATGCAAAATGGTAGATTTAGCCTTTAGCTCCAGGTAGATAAACAAAATGTATATGTTGCACATATGCTGAAAGTATGGTCAATAATTCCAATGTGCGAAGGGAGCAGGCCGGGTGAAACCAAAAGTGTTCTTATTGAAAAGTTTCTGCAATGACACAAACACATAACCTTCAGACTGATAGACTGGGTAGCAACTGCTATTGTGTTCATATAAAATAATACATATCTATATCTATAATAATAACATTCACATATACCGGAATAATGTCCTCATAGAAAATAATAACCAATTGTACATATGTTGATATGTTAATTAATCACACAGCAGCCTTTACTGATCACATGGATGTAAATTAAATCACTTCCACCCTGTTTATAGCCTTACATATGTTACCTCTTACCTGCAATGACACAAACACATGACCTTCAGACTGATAGACTGGGTAGCAAGTGCCATTGTGTTCCCACCAGAAACAAAGGTCAGTCTTTTGGTTCCCCTTCTTCTTAAAGGTCCCATTAGAATGTGCTTTATGTCATTCAGGCTTTTCACTCTATGCTGCCATCTACTGGTGATTTAATAGAAATGCCATGAGTTTTACTTTCTCCATGACAAAACTATAATCCTTTTTTATGGGGTACCTGGTTTTGACATCCCTTACATATACAGTATTCAATAATACATCATTAAATGTATTTTTTAATGGAAGCAGAGGTTGTACACACATCTGACCTTGTATCAACCTCTTGCAATCCCATATACAGACGAACTTAGACTGGAAAAGGAAGGAGCCCATCAGGAACGCAAATCAAGGAACACGCTGATGGAAGGAAAAAGCAAAAGAATGAGCTCATTAGTCTACTGCTTCTCCTTTGTCCAGTCACAGGCTGGGGAAGAAACAACTAAAGCCTGGTACGCAGGGTACCCCAGTGCCTCAGGAAGCCTTCAACGGGAGAGGCTTCCTGAAGACGCCATTTGATGAAACGTACATCTAGGTGTAATCACGTCACTTCCCATCTCAATCTTCTAGTCCCAAGCTTCCAGCAGGTGGAATGCATGCTGGCTCTTTTACATAGGTTGGACTTGATGGACTTGTGTCTTTTTTCAACCTCACCTACTATATATGGCTCCAAGGCTTGAACAGAGCTCTGGTGATCCCCAATATAGAACTGGGCTGTTGCCAGAGCAGGCACCATGTATGTAAGTAGCCAGTGTAATGTTTTTATAATTATTTTAATAAACAATATTACACTATCTTTTTTTTTTTTTTTTGGATCCATGGTGGCATGGCAAAGTGGAGGAGCCAAACATTGGACATTGATAACTGTGATACATTTGCAAGGAGCCACAAAGAATCCCAGAACACAAGTGTGTACTGACCTTCTTTTTAGTTAAAGAGGTCATCATGGTAGTTTGGTGGGTGATATTCCATCAGAGCACATTGGGTGCGAATGTTAATGGTGGTGATGTTTTATTGATATTCCACATTGAAGAGTCAAGAATATTTGGCATTAAAGACACAAATGAACTTTACTCTATTTGAAACACTTTATCACTTGATGCACTTTGTTTTAATGCACTTTGATTAATGTGTTTATTAATTCTGTATATCACAAAACAATGTATTGATTATTATAGTTGTAACAATATTTAGAACTGTATACACATTGAGTATAGCTCCCCTTTATTCATTTGCCACAATACCATGTCATGACATGGTGGCACGCTGTAGAATTTAGGATTGTCAACTGGTGTCGAAAAAAGATGACCTGTGACTTTACTAGCTTAGATGGAAGGCACCTGGAAAAAAAGTATTGTAAATATATTCATTTTATTACTATATTGACATTGATCAGTTGGGTTCCAGGTCCTGGCTGTGCAGTCTGATATGAGTGCCTAACTAACAACACTGACCATATAGAATTACAAATGTTTTGGCAAACAGATACGTTCCTATGCATGCATCTCACCTGTGTTTAGTTCCTTCCGTAGGGTTTGGCTTTACCTGACTGCAGTGACTGAGAGAGGTCCTTTTTAGCGGTAGAGATAATGATTTATTTAAGGGTTTTAACGTTTATCTCTAGTTCATCTAGAGAAAATAAAATATTAATGATTGCTTTAGTGAATCTACGATAAGAGATTGACTGGTAGAGTTCCATGCTGCAGCGAGTGTGCAATCCTGGGATTTTATTTTAAACCAGACGGTACTGAAAACGCTAACAGTGCTCCGATCAGCACATCCAAGCGGACCAATCCATGAGAAGACATAAAGGGAGTTATCTGAGGACAAGCTCTCATAAATAATCTTGTTACTAACATGGAGAGTCTGAGGTGCTTTGCCTGAAACAGATTTGGATGATGTCTCTTCATCTTTCATTGAATTACAACTCTCAGCATGTTAAGAGAGCCAGGGGCACAAACAGTTTTCCCCAAACTCTTTATTTTTGTCTTCAATTAAGCGCAGAGGAATTTTCTGTGCCGGTAACATTTTATTCACACCCCCTCCCATGACCAGTTAAAGTAAACTTGTTACAAACATAAGCAGAATATTATTTTGTGTATTAAACGGGCAATAGGCAGGTGGTGTCTAAGCCTGAAAATCTGTATAAAATGCCGTTCTTCGTGCAATCATAATATCTTTTCTCTTCAAATGATCAGTAAAGGTACTTGGGGAGCACCAGGCTGGAGGTAATGAGAGAATTTTTCCCCTGTGCCAGTTCAAATAGCATATACTGGGCTGGTGGCCCTGAACGGACATCGTACTTTCCCATTTAGAACCTAGTCAAAGGGGGACTCGCAGTCATTGGCCCTTGTTAGGTGTTATATAGGTTCCTCTTCCTGGTCACACATTAAAACAGCACTTGGCAGCAAAGTGAAGTCTTCCAGAACTTGAATTGCTTTGTGGCTGGAATGTCATGGGACTGAGCACTGAGAGTCAATGCTTGAAGAATACAAAACCGTAAAATGTGTTGTGATCATTTGTTAATGGGATGATGAGGATTATACTGAATGTGTGTGTGTTTGAAAAGGCGTGCATGTTTTTTTAAGACAGCACCCATCTTTCGCCACCAATCACTGCAGTGCTGGGGTGCACATTCTTTAGTCCAAAGCAATCTGTTCCTACAATTAAAAACACCATTGGGTTGTGTTTGCCTCTGAAGGTAAAAAATTCCATTCCCTCCTGGAAAGGTACATGCTTACTTCATTTGCTTAAGCAATGACACATGGTGTAGAAAAAGCATAGCATTATGTATTGCAGTAGCAATTAGCCAAAGTGGCAGGCTAACTATGGCCTTATACAGAATACTCTGTAGATTTACCAACTTAAAAGAGCAAGGGATTACCTGATTGGATATACATGGATTGCTCAGGTAGGCTCCTAGTAGGATGGCTTTGTGGTTGGCTGGTTTTGGTGCCAAAGCACAAGTCCAACTCCTAATCCTCACTCCAGCCCTGCTAGAACACTCTCCCTCCTGCTAAGGTCGAACCCTCCTCCATCTTGTGCCCTGCTCCTTGCCATAGGCCTCCACATGACATTCCCAGCCACAGACTTCAGGGAAGGAATGTCCACACAAGAAATTGTTTGCTGCACTTTACTGGTGGTGTTCAGAAAACGGCATTTCAATCACATCACAAGGACATACTTCCAGAGTTATTGACATAACACAGTCAATCACATTTAATGGACGATCCGTAATAGTCACAAGTGAAAGCATATGCAGCATTTTAGAGGAGGCCATCTCTTTCTTGTCTCTCCTCTGCCCAAGGTCATCATAAAAGGGAAAAGGAAAAAAAAAAAAAAAAAAAAAAAATATATATATATATATATATATATATATATATATATATATATATATATATATATATTTTTTTTTTTTTCCTTTTCCCTTTTATTGGTTGAACTAGATGGACTTTTTTCAACCTGACTAACTATGTAATTCTCTGCATTGTGTAAAAAGGCTGTTTGATCCTGTCTTCTCTGATCCTCCCCTTCTTCCACAGCCCCCAATGCAACGGTTATTTCTTGAGAACCATTGTAGCTGAATGGTCAAAACGTGTTTGTTCAAGCACTGCAAGCAATAATGTGGCAGGTACCATAGTAAATGAGCTATATGAACAGGTAGGAAATAGGAATGATCACCACTCCAAAACTGGACCAATAAAGTGTGTATTTGGTGATGGTGAAATTTAAATAATGAAAGCAAACATACAGAATAATTCTACTAGAAAACATTTTAACACAAAAACCCTATACCCCACCTATAAAGGGGTGCTAAGAGAAATGGACACAGACACTGGCCTTTAGCTGTACATAGTTCAGCAAAGCAGGAAATGCTAATTTATAGTTAAAAGAAAAAAATAAAACTTTTCAAAGGCTTTGTGGGTTCTCTGATCTCATTTTCAAAGGAAATTCTAATGACATTATGGTTGCTATTTTTAAATAATTATTAAGCATTTCTAGCGCAACAGGACAAATACATTAGGGGAAAAGATAGCTGGGAAATAAATGCATGTCAAGTGGAAAATGAGAAAGTGGCTCTTATTACATGTTCCTAGGACCCGCCAGCATTCAGTAACGGAGCCAGGCGTTTCTAGGCTGTGCTAGTGTGGATCAGCACTCTTTTATAAATGTCTTTGTTATTAAAGAAAGCCATTGCACTTCAGCTGACCAATCGCAGCCAAGCATCCCAGCTGTAAAGAGGGAGCCTGAGATCACTGCAGACATATTTAGAGGTCAGCTCATTCCTTTCAGAGCATGGGTGAATCACCTTGCATTAAAAAGAACACAAATAACCTGTCTACCTAAACATATTCTATGGGCTGATAACAGCAATTATCTGAATGAAATCGGCATTGTGTCTCCTACTGACGCTGAATGGAAAAGGGCTGCATGCATTATTTATTATATAAACTCCTTTGTGTTCCCATTCCTTTTTATATGAAGCAGAAAGAATTATATTAAAATCAAATATATTTTGCTTTTATTTTTACATGTGCATAACCATTGCTGCTAAATATAAAAATAATTTACTTTGCTGCGCTAAGGCATGGTTGTTTTACATAAGCGACTTAGGTAACTTGCACAAGGTCCAACATTTGAAAGCCACGTAAAAAGGCAATGTAGGTGTTAACTGCCAGGGGACAGTGAATACGCTTCAGATACACCTGTGTATATTGTGCCTGGCACAAATTAGAAGCTTAGCCCCCAATTGTTATAGTGAATCCACATACATTATCTGCATGCCCTCTGAGCAAACCATTGTCTGTCATTGTCAGAACTCATAACAGTATGATGTGCCTGCCAGTACAACTAGATGTCCCTCCCTTCTCTGGCAAATATCTTAATTTAAAGTGGTTGTAAACCCTTACAGACCACTTTTTACTACAGGTAAGCCTATAACAGTGATGGCGAACCATGGCACCCCAGATGTTTTGGAACTATGATGCTCATGATGCTCATGCACTCTGCAGTGTAGTTCAGCATCATGGGAAATGTAGTTCCAAAACATCTGGGGTCCCAAGGTTCACCTTCACTGGTCTATAATAAGGCTTACCTGTAGCTATCCCATATATATCCTAAACCTGCACAGTTTAGGAGATATCCCCGTATCACCATCATCGGCACATGCGCACTGAAGCAACGGCACCGTTACCGGCAGCTCCCGCGCGCAGAAGCGGAAGTGATGTCATTGCAGCTCCGGCCAATCACAGCGCCGGAGTTTGCTATGCATACTAGCTCAGTATGCCTTTGTCTTGCAGGTTTTTTTTTTATTGTGGGGTACAGCCACTTTAAAGTTTAAGGTGTTACTAAACCCACAACAGTAAAATCTGTCTGTATATGCAGCAAAGCATGCTTGTTATACTCAATGTGGAACCTAGGGGGTTAATCCTCTGCATTGCATAAAAAAGGCTGTTTGATCCTGTCTTCTCTGATCCTCCCCTTTTTCTACTGACTCCAAAACAGGTCCTGATAAGACAGAGTTACTGGAGTCCGGCTGCACATGCTCAGTTTGGTGTGTAATTCTAGAGAGGTTTTTTTTTTTTTCTTGGGAGGGTGCATGTGATCAGCACTGTCCAGACAGAGGGTGTGGAGTCCTGCAGCCTGATAGGACAGCTAGTGCAGTATGAAAACTCCTCCTATAAGCTTTTACCAGGAACTGATAGAAGTTACAAGACTGCTATATACTGCTGATGAGAAAAGGTATTTAGCAGTTTATATTTACTAAAACAATTGCATTTCCATGTTCTGTATACTGTGGGAGAACAGATATAATGAATGCATGGTCCTGGATTTAATAACACTTTAACTCCGGCCCAAACCTTTCTCTTAATTGTACATGACAGTACACAGGACATTATTCAGGAAAATAGGGTTATACTTCCTTCAGGTGATTGGCCACATTGGTAAAAAAAAGCTGTAAGGACAGCCCAGTTATATACCCTCCCACTCCCAGTAAGCATCAGTTTTTGATGTTCTAGGACAGGATACACTGGACTCAAGGCACTCACTCAGGCCAGGATCCATCCACCTGGTTGAACCCTGTCTTTGAAACCCACTGGGGAATGCCCACTGGGAGGGCAAAGATCCTGGAGGGGCATGTGACTGAGCACAGGTGTGTGAAATGCATTTACTGAATTGTTTTTTGAGCTGTGAGTGCATGTCATAGCCTCAATTTTTATGGATCTACACTAAAGTATGAGGATTTTATGCTGGATCTGCCGCAACTTTCTTTTCCTGGGCTGCAGAACAAAATAGCTGTGGTAAGACAGGGCCGCCCTTGGGTGAGCCTGAGTGTGCCTCCGAGCTTCCAAATCCCCCTAAGGGGTTAATTTGATGCTTGTATACTTTTATAGTAACTCAATAGCAACTGCCACAACTTTTTTGTGTCATTCACTGCAGGCTGGAGTTGCAAAGCTGTGACCCTTTGGATTTGGTGCAATTTACATACAGAAGTTATCTTCTCAACCAATCTCAGAAATCCTGGAACAATTCCATATGCAAGATGCAAAGGAAGTGAAAACTCCTATGGAACCAGGCTATCAAAAGAGCAATGAAGCAGAAAACTTGCACAACAATGGCATATATCGCAGAGCAGTTGGTAAGCTGCTATATGTTGCCACTGTGACAAGACCAGACATAGCCGCTGCAGTGGGCATACTATGCAGAAAAGTCTCAACTCCCTGTCAGTGTGACTGGAATGCAGTAAAAAAGAGTGATGCAGTACCTCAAAGGAACAATTCAGATGAAGTTACCGTTACCAGCAACATCCAATCCAAAACTGGTCGTATATGTGAATGCTGATTGGGCCGGAGACTGTACAGACCGCAAATCCACAAGTGGATTCATCTTCCAGTATGGGGAAGGAGCCATAAGTTGGTCTAGTCGAAAGCCAGCAACTGTCACTCTATCTTCAACTGAAGCAGAGTACATTGCAACAGCACACGCATGCCAAGAAGCAATTTGGATTTGTCAACTTTTTGTGGACATTGGGATAGACATGTCAAAAGTCAAAACCAATTCCCATTGTTGAAGACAACCAGGGATCTATTAAGCTTACGCAATCAGAAAATGTCAGTCCTAAGACAAACACATCAACCTCAAGGATCACCTACTGAGGGACAATCAAGAGCAAGGTGTTATTGACATTCAATACTGCCCATCAGAGGAGATGACTGCTGATGCACTCACCAAGCCTTTATTGAAGGAACGTCATAGTTATTTCCAGAAGGTGTTGAATATAATTTGACAAAGCTCATGCTGTTTGGAAAGGAACAATAGCATGTAATGTAAAGTTATTAATAAACTGACAACACTATGTGCATTATACCTATCTATGCAGCAGGTGGCACTGTAGTATTATATTGTATAGTTCATGTTTTCTATGATATAACAGGATGTATTGTCTATCTCAGTGCATGTACTTGTATATTCCTGCTTCCTGTTTCTGTCTCCATGATGTAAAGACATGTTCTGATATTTCTCAATGAAAGTAAAGCCATATTACTGCATCCATGAAGCTTCCAGTGCTTATATCAATATTTTGCACAATAGCGCCCACTGCACTTGTGTGAGCCCTTTACAAGTGTGTGCAGGGTTGCCAGCTCTCCGCCATTTCTCCACTCCTTCACTATTGGGAATGGAGTTCCATGCTGTGTGGTTAGTCACTTCTCAGCAGTTACCCTTCCTGCTCTGCAAATTTCCTCATTAAATGCTATAAATAAGTGCAGAGACAAGGGACCATCAGGCCTGACTAATTTGAGGTTAACCTGCAGCTAACAACAAGCATCATAACTGTGGGCCTTGACACTGGTATGGCAAATTACTTTATCTTGCCTGAGTCACAGTATTTCTCAATAACCCCATTGGGGGTGACACCTTCCTCCTGTTTATTGAGGGAGGCATTTTCTGCTACCATGTCAAAATCACAGCCATGTGAGCTGACTCTGACAACAAGGGCTGCAAACATGCTAACATGCACTCCCATCACTTACTGGTTTTACAGAAGAAACTGTGGGCAGTAGAGCCATAGGCTCCTGCTTCTGTCAGTAAAACATGTGTAAGGAGGGAGTGAGAGTGTGGGTTTCCGACGCTGTGTGTGTCAATAAACACACACAGCTCGGAATGGGCCCCAATTTGAGTGTGCACACATGGGTGCTTCCTTAGCACCTGGCTTGCTACAGAAGATGCCTAAAGGAAAGGAGGAGCCTAGAGTGCTGGAGGGGACTGTTAGCAGAGGACAAAAGTGATGGTACTGTGAAATATAGTTTCACAGAGCAGGTGTTACTGCTTTTATTTTTTTTATTTAAATACGTTTAATGCTACTTTAAGGATGCTATTTCAGTCCTAACTTATGCTCTCAAGCATTTTGCCCAGCAGTATCCCATAAAAGAGGTTTTCCTTGAAAAATTATCCATCTCTGTGGTAAACCCAAACATTTTCTGCCTCAACAAGACATTAACAGTCACTGTGGAAATGCCCCAGTCTTTTAAGATCCAGTGGACAAAAGCTTATTATTATTTGCCCATGCAGGACCAGCCCTGCAACCTGCCATTCCTTTCCGTCCAGTGGCGTAGCGTGGGGGGTGCGGAAGGGGCCGTGGCCCCGGACGCAACATTTAGGGGGGCGAAATCCCGCGCCAGGCAGTGTGTGTCACTGCCGGCTCCGTTCCCCTAATGTTTACTTCCTGTGTCCCTGAGCTTATTTGCGGCTGGCGCCCTCTGATTAGGTGAATTAGGTCATGTGCGGCGGGGCTGGCCAATCCCTGATAGCGGCGGGGCTGGCCAATCCCTGATAGCGGCGGGGCCGGCCAATCCGTGATGGCGGCTGGGCCGGCCAATCCGTGATGGCGGCCGGGCCGGCCAATCCGTGATGGCGGCGGGGCCGGCCAATCCGTGATGGTAGCCGGGCCGGCCAATCCGTGATCACCTTTGCTCCTGACTGGAGTCCACCCCATTGTGAACACCGCTGCTGCCTTCACCTCCTCCAGGCTCCCTCCTCTCCTCCGGACTGATGGAAGCCACAAGCTGCAGGTGAGGGGGTGGATACGGTCTGGGGAGAGAGGGAGCAGCCAGTCAGAGATATAAGACAAGCAGTTAGATTCAGTATAAATTTAAAAAAATTATGGTGTTTAGGTCAGTATAAGTGCAGTGTAGTGTAGTAATCAGTGTAGTGTAGTGGAAAGTGTAGTATAATGGTCAGTGTAGTATAATGGCTAATATAGTGGACAGTGTAGTAGTCAGTGCAGTGAAGTGGGCAGTGCAGTGCAGTGCAGTGTAGTGTAGTGTACAGTGTAATGGTCAGTGTAGTGTAGTGGTCAGTGCAGTGGTCAGTGTAGTGGTCAGTGCAGTGGTCAGTGTAGTGGCCAGTGCAGTGGTCAGTGTAGTGTAGTGGTCAGTGTAGTGTAGTGGTCAGTGCAGTGGTCAGTGTAATGTAGTGGTCAGTGTAGTGTAGTGGTCTGTGCAGTATAGTGATCAGTGCAGTGGTCAGTGTAGTGAAGTGGACAGTGCAGTGGTCAGTGCAGTGTAGTGGTCAGTGTAATGGTCAGTGCAGTGGACAGTGTAGTGTAGTGGTCAGTGCAGTGGACAGTGTAGTGGTCAGTGTAGTGTAGTGGTCTGTGCAGTATAGTGATCAGTGCAGTGGTCAGTGTAGTGTAGTGGTCAGTGTAGTGTAGTGGTCTGTGCAGTGGACAGTGCAGTGGTCAGTGTAGTGTAGTGGTCAGTGTAGTGTAGTGGTCAGTGTAGTGGTCAGTGTAGTGGTCTGTGCAGTATAGTGATCAGTGCAGTGGTCAGTGTAGTGAAGTGGACATTGCAGTGGTCAGTGCAGTGTAGTGGTCAGTGTAATGGTCAGTGCAGTGGACAGTGTAATGTAGTGGACAGCGTAGGTCAGTTTAGTGTAGTGGACAGTGTAGGAATCGGGTAGTGTAGTGGTCAGGATAGTGGACAGGTAGGTCAGTGTAGTGGCCAGTATAGGAAGCAGGTAGGTTAGTGTAGTGGTCAGGTAGGTCAGTGCAGGAATCAGGTAGGTCAGTGTAGGAATCAGGTAGGCAGGTTAGTGTAGTGGTCAGTGTAGGATTCAGGCTGGTCAGTACTATTGTAGGAAGGGAAGGGACTCGGGGAGTGCTAAAAGTCCGCAGGTTAGGGGGGGCGCAAATTACTTGCCTTGCCCCGGGCGCTGACAACCCACGCTACGCCACTGTTTCCGTCTGTCAAACTTTGTCTGGTTTGATCCTAATAGACCCTGAGGTTATTAAACAACTAGAGTTTCCCACAGCCCTTCTCTACCGTGTGGGTTGAATGGGGATGTTATTCACCAAATATCCAGAAAAGTTCAATATAAGAAGCACCTCATGCGTTTGATGGGGAGCGCTCCAGAAAACAGAAGCTCCCAGATAGCAAGGATGACTTGCCACAAATTTGTGGCAGTGTTGAATTGTAAGTCTGTGAACTTGCTGCACATTTTCACTGGCAAGTTGTACACTTGCAGAGGACTTGAAGAACAAGTTCTAGTCGACACTTTTTCAATTTGTAGAAAATTTGTGTGGCAAGTCTCTAGCTAGAGCAAAGTTACAGTGGTGAGTCTACAGCAAGAGTTTTGCAAGTCTACAGCATTAACATTTAGCCACAGTGACCCCTGTGGTTTGATGACTATTGCACAACATAACTGAATCAGAACTTGTGAAGCCTGGCTAGTCTAGCAATAGCTTAGCAAGTCATTTTCAAACTTGCAGCACAATTGCTTGCTATCTGGGCTATCTCCCTTCGGCAAACCTGTGTTTTGTGAGCCTAAGAGGAGTTCCTTTTGTCCTTTACAGGCCTCTGATTTCAAGGTGAAACATGGTTTCCAGTTCCTCTGCAAGCCTTGGACCCCCAAATACTTTAAATCCATCCTTTAAGTCCTGCTCCTAATGTGGGGATGTCCCCCCTTATTTAAGTGGGGAGATGTCCGCTAGCCTTTGCAGCCACCCGGTCCCAGAAGGGAACAGAATGGGATGCAAACTAGAATGTGCCCTCATCGCACTTAATTCTGACAAACTTGCCAACATCTTCTCTACAGCGGCAGCCCTTCATGCTTCTCTAGAGCAGCTTCTCTCTCAGAGGGTCATAACCCTTTGTACCAGAAAAGGAAAGGTTTCCGGGATTCTATTCAAACCTGTTCATGGTTCCCAAGGCCAAAGGAGGCATAGTCCCAATTCTATAGACATAAAGGTTCTCAACACTTTTCTCCGGGGGCAGAAAATTTGCTTGAAATCTGCCAGGTCGGTCATCGCTATACATCATCCTGGAAATTTCCTTGCTTCAGTAGACATCAAGGAGGCTCTTTTGCATATTTCCATCTTCCCGCCGCATTGATTCTGCCTACGTTTTGCTGGGGAGAAGCTATTGGTTCTTTGTTTCCATGTTCGGCCACAAGGGTTAAATTACCCACCACTTCTGGTATGTCCTTACAGTTTTGTTTTGGTAGTGTCCATTTTCCTGAAGGCGGCAGCATAACCCTATGTTCCTGAATATTGTCTTGTAATCTACTCCAAGAAAATAATTTTATAGGCAAGTCAATAATCCTACTTTTTTTTTTCTCTGCATTCTCCTGTTTTTGTGGACTGTGGACATCAAAAGAATGTAAATGACTAGTTCTTTCTTAGCAAAAAAACATGACTGAACAAGTATAAGAAAAATTAGCTAATATGAAAAGAGAAAATAACTCCTGAACATGTTAGTAAATTCCCAATGTTTGATAATTGTGAGTTACAATCTTTCATCTTTTTTTTTTCCTTTTTCATCTGGTTATCAGAGGTAATATTTAACAGTTTTGTTCTGTTATGATGACACAGGAGAAAACCACCCAAAACCAATTTTATATCCACTGTGGACCAGTTTAAAGTATAAGTTCACTTTTTGGAAAAAAGTAATAAATAAATGTAAAAAAAATGTGCATTTATTTAATTATATTTTTTGGAGCCTGTAAAGCATTCCACCAGCAATCAGCAAATCGCTGGTGCCATGCAGGTCTCCAGCAGATCTTCCACTGTATCTGCCTTGCCTGTACATCCCATACAAGTAAGCAGATACATTCTGACAGGAACAGGGGCGTAACTAGAAATAGCAGGGCCCCATAGCAAAATGTTGTATGGGGCCCCCCTGCAAACAGCCCCCCCTCAGCTGCCCTAGTGTCAATGCAGTGTGACCTGTGCCACATACAGCCCCACCTATGCAGAGGAAGAGGCAAGCCACCCGGATCAGCAGAGAGCGGGATTGCCCGCTGTAATAGCTTTCATTTGAATTTCCTGTCTTCCCGGGGCTCATCGTCACATAGACCCACCTCTTGGCCCGACGCCTTTGATGACGTCACATGTCCCGCATTGGATCAGCGTTCTGTCTATCAAAGGCACCGGGCCAAAAGGTGGAGCTATGTGACATGAGCTCCGGGAACACTGGAAGTGCTAATGAAAGCTCTTACATTGGGCAATTCAGCTCTCTGCTGATACGGACAGCTCGCCTCTTCCTTTCCTCTCTTTTCCCCTGGCTGGGAGACTGTGTCGGCGGTGCTCTTATCCTCACTGGGCCCCACTCGGCTGCAGGCCCCATAGCGCCCGCATGGGTCGCTATGGTGGTAGTTACGCCCCTGGACAGGAAGCATGAATGAACTGCCATGGCGCTCCACAGCGCCGTGGTAGTTCATTGAAAACTAAAACCAGACAACCGCAAAGTCTGCCGGACCTTGTCGTTTTCCATGCACATAGCCTTGTCAATCAGTGATGCGGCCGGGTGGGCGGAGCGCCGCTCAGCCACTTTTTTTTAACCACTTCAGCTCCGGAAGGTTTTTGCGATACAGAGCTGCATTACTTTAACTGACAATTGCACGGCTGTGCGACGCTATACCCAAATAACATTTATGTCCTTTTTTTCCCACAAATAGAACTTTCTTTTGGTGGTATTTGATCACCTCTGCAGTTTTTATTTTTTGCGCTATAACCCAAAAAATTGCAGACAATTAAAAAAAATAAAAAACAATATTTTTTACTTTCTGCTATAAAACACATCCAATGAAAAAATGTAAAACATCTAATTTCTTCATATATTTAAGCCAATATGTATTCTGCTACATATTTTTGGTAAAAAAAAAAAAAAATCCCAAAATGCGTATATTGATTTGTTTGTGCAAACGTTCTAGCTTCTTCAAACTATGGGATATATTTATTGAAATTTTTTTTTACTAGTAATGGCGGCGATCAGTGACTTAAAGCAGGGCTGCAATATTACGGTGGACAAATCGGACACCAAGTGACACTTTAGACACTTTTTTGGGAACCAGTGACACTAATACAGTGATCAGTGCTAAAAATATGCACTGTCATTGTACTAATGACACTGGCTAGGAGGGGGTTAACATCAGGGGCGATCAAAGGGTTAACTGTGTGCCTAAAATGTGCTTTACTACTGTGGGGGAGATGCTTGTGCTATGGGAAGATAGAGATCTGTATTCCTGCTTTGCAGAAACACAGGATTCATGTCTTTCCTACTGACAGAAAAACATACCTCCGAACTTTTGAGATGGGAATGAGGGACACTATCAGCAAAAGTATGCAGGCAAAGGACACGCCCCCTGCCACGCCCCTTAAAGAAGAATTGTACAAAAAATATCAAGATTGGTTAAACCCAAAAGTGCTTTTTTACCACCACTATTACGTTATATTGGCTTTTGGAATTTACAAATGCAGCAATTTAGAAATCAGTTGAAAGATTTAGCACTAGAAAACACTTTTTGATAGATAAAAAATGCATTTTATATACCTCTATATAGATCAGACCAAAATGAGGGACAAATGAGGAGGAATGAGGGACAGAGGGACATTGCTCCAAATCAGGGACAGTCCCTCAAAACAGGGACAGTTGGGAGCTATGGAACAATGGCCTGCCTTGTTTACATAGGCAGACCTGCGTTCTGCTTCTTTCCCAAACAACTGGTGGGTCCCGGTGGACATTGAGTCTGCCATACCCGCTGCTTGGCTCCTTCTGTGTCCAATCACAGCGTGTGGGGGCCGGAGACGGCTCACGCGCACCAGACCCGGAAGTGCCAGTTCACATACTAGGTACGTGATCTGGCACAGAGCAGCCGACCTCCCACAGTAAATGTACATGGGGTATCCGCTAAGCAGTTCAATTGCGACAGCTAGCAGGGAGGGAGAAGAAGCTGTCACAGTGGGGATCAGGGAGGTGCAAGGGGTCCATTCATAACATGTTACCCTAAATATGGGTGTAACATGTAACATGTTATGAAAGGTGAACTTTTCCTTTAACATGCAGATGTCTGTGCATCGTTGGCTTAGGGCTATTCGTTAACTACATTTGTGTATTACTGCAAACTGCACAGAAATCTGAGCAACCCTATTAAAGCAGAACTCAAGCTAAAAACCTGCAAGATAAAATGAAAAGCCTATTAAAAGATAAGAAAAGAAAATCCAGCTTTTGCTCCAATAGTCACCTTCAAGCCAGAGATTTCCCACGCAGTACTTTTTTCTGCCACTAGGTGTTCTCAGTTGGGCCAGCATCATTTACCCACCTCCTTTGAACTCAGGTTGTCCTGGACTTGTCCCAGTCTATGACTGGACAGTAAAAGTAAAATGCAGCAGAGTGATGAGCACATCTCTCTGTCACTCAGTTCTTTCCTTCTATCAGCACATTCCCTGTCAGCATATGAACAGATTGGCTTCTTGTGCTGCTGCTTCCTTTCTCAGTGATGCATGGGAGCCGAGCGGAGTGGCCGGAGCCTCATGTGTGGGTCTGCAGGACGGGCGCCTTGTGTGTGCCTGCCCATTCCAATTTCTTGCCCTCCTGTCCCTGAGCTTTACTTACTATATTACTTATATTATATTTACTATATTTAAAATAAAATAAGAAATATATTTTCTTCCTTAATATCTACCTTAAAAGGGTTGTAAACACTCATGGTTTTTCACCTTCATTCACCTATGCATGAAGGTGAAAAACCTTCTGTAGTGCAGCTGCCCCCCAGAGCCCCCCTTTTACTTACCTGAACCCAGTCGTTCCATCGACGGGGACAAGCACAGCAGCTCCAGCTACTGTCTCGGGTCCTCATTGGATAGACTGATAGCAGCAGGAGCCATTGGCTCCCGCTGCTGTCAATCAAATCAAGTGACACGGGAGCCGGGGGCGAGCCGAGTCCCGCTGTCTGTGTCAATGGATGCAGCAGCAGGACACTGGAGCACGCCTGCATGAGTGCCCCCATGGAAAGCGGCTCTTTGTGGGGGCACTTGAGAAGAGGAGGAGCCAGGAGAACCGCTGAGGGACGCCAGAAGAGGAGGATTGGGGCCACTTTGTGCAAAAACAACTGCACAGAGGAGGTAAGTATAACATGTTTGTTATTAAAAAAAAAAAAAAAACCTTTACAACCCCTTTAACCACTTCAGCCCTGGAAGATTTGGCCCCTTAATGACCAGGCCATTTTTGCGATTCGGCACTGCGTCGTTTTAACTGACAATTGCACAGTAGTACGATGTTGTACAAAAACAAAACTGATGTCCTTTTTTTTCCACAAATAGAGCTTTCTTTTGGTGCGATTAAAAATCACCTCTGTGATTTTTATTTTTTGCGCTATAAAGAAAAAAAGAGCGACGATTTTGAAAAAAAAAACAATATTTTTTACTTTTTGCTATAATAAATATCCCCCAATTAAAAAAAAAACAAAAAAAAACAAATTCCTTCCTCATATCAGGCCGATATGTATTCTTTTACATATTTTTGGTAAAAAAATCACAATAAGCGTATATTGATTGGTTTGCACAAAAGTTATAGCGTCTACAAAATAGGGGATAGATTAATGGCATTTTTATTATAAATTTTTTTTTTTACTAGTAATGGCGGCAAGCTGCGATTTTTATCGGGACTGCGACATTGCGGCGGACAGATTGGACACTTTAGACACTTTTTTGGGACTATTGACTTTTATACAGTGATCAAAATAGCCACTGATTACTGTATAAATATCACTGGCAGGGAAGGGGTTAACACTAGGGGACATTCAAGGGGTTAACTGTGTTCCCTAGATGTGTTATAACTGGGGGGGGATGTGGCTGACTAGAGGAGGAGACAGATCGTTGTTCCTTCTTAGTAGGAACACACAATCTGTCTCCTATCCCCTGTCACGAGTCATCGTGTCACACATCGGCTCCGGGAACACGCTGCAGGTGCGCACGCCTGCTAGAGCATCTTAAAGAGCCAACGTACAGCTACGACGGCTCCCCTAGGGGAGCCAACCTCCCGCAGTATAACTGCGGCGGTAGGTCGGGAAGGGGTTAAATCCCATTGCTCATTGCACATTGCACTTGTTTGTGACCTAAATACTGAAATTTGCACTTAAAACTGTAATTTTGTAACTTTTGGAAATGCCAGTAAAAACATGGCTGGGCCAGAAAATTTTGGATGTTATGTCAGTAAATTTCAATCTGGTAGGTTGGCAACACTGCAACCTAAAAGGGGTGGCCCCGCCCCCCTCTGACGCCCCGGAAAAGCCATGGGGAAGTCCCCGTGCGTCAGAGGGGGCAGGGTCGCCCAGTAACGTCACTGTGTGGCCCTGCCCTCCGTTATATAAGAACTGTCAAATGTTTTTTTTCTTCTTTTTCGGTCCGTCGGCGGAGCGAGAGAAGAAGATGAATGGACTTCGTGGGACATTTTTAAAAAATGTTTTTAATAAAGGACTTGTCCCAAGCTGTATCTTGTCTTTTGTACCATTTTGACACTTTTTTTGTGAAATGGTAGGGGTACATTTACATACCCCGTTACCATTTCACACGGGGGGAAGGCTGGGATCTGAAGGTCCCCTTGTTAAAGGAGGCTTCCAGATTTCGATAAGCCCCCGCCTGCAGACCCCCACAACAACCGGGCCAGGGCTGTGGGGATGAGCCCCTTGTCCCCATCGACATGGGGACAAGGTGCTTTGGGGGGCTACCCCAAAGCACCCTCCCCATGTTGAGGGCATGTGGCCTGGTACGGTTCAGGAGGGGGGGCGCTCTCTCGTCCCCCCTCACCTGCCAGGTTGCGTTGGATAAGGGCCTGGTATGGATTTTTGGGGGGACCACCACGCCATTTTTTTTTATTTTTGGCGTGGGGTTCTGAAGGGTCTGGTATGGATTTTAAGGGGAACCCCACGCCAGGTTGCGTGCTCGGAGCCTGCAAGGTTTCGTGCTCGGATAAGGGTCTCGTATGGATTTTTATCCAAATAACAGTTTTATTATAGGTTTTGGTGATACAAGATAAAGGAACATGGAGAATCACAAACATTGTTCAGTGTATCCATTTGTGGTATTAAACATATGTTCTATATGACTTAGCTGGTAATAGTTCCTTTGGTATACAGAAGAAGCAAATATAAAAAGTTCATTCAGTTACTGAGTTGTATTCCAGTCTCCTCGACTGGAAAAGAACAAGAAACACACAAAAAAAAGAAAATAGAAAAAGAAAACAAAGTTCCATGAACCAGTGGCGTAAGGGAAGTGGGAATAGGATAGGAGGGGAGAAAAGAAAAGAGGGAAAAGAGAAGATGAGCCTTCTGATAAGTTTTATTACCTGGTCATGGTGGGTCCTCCCGGAGGTGCCACAGCTCCCAGACCCTGTTATGTGCCTCCAGCCTGTCTTGTATTCTAGCCGTCATTTTCTCCATCAGTTCTACATCCTTAATTCTAGAGTAAAGATCTTCAGCAGAGGGTGGAGTAGTACGTTTCCAATTTAAGGCTATGAGGCAGCGTGCTGCTGTGAGTATATGTCGCACTAATTTCTTATATGGTCTACAAATTTTTAGTGGTGATAAGCCTAATAGGAAACATTTTGGGGATGCTTGGACCTCGACGTCTAAGAGGCGGGAAAGGAGGTGACGAACCATCTCCCAATACGGAGTAAGTAGTGGGCAAGTCCAATAGACGTGTATAAGAGTGCCTTTAGCTTCCTGGCAGCGCCAGCATTTATCTGAGCTATTAGGGAAGATTGTGTGAAGCACATCTGGAGTCATGTACCAGAAGTAGAGAATTTTGTATGAGTTTTCTTTATATAGTGTACACATTGAACTCTTCGCTGTCTGGTTCCATATTGCTTGCCACTGTGCTAATGGTAGTTCTTCATTAAGGATCTTCTCCCATTTGAGCATGTAATAATGTTTACCTTGCTCTTCTAGGGAGATGGCATTCAGAATCTTATAGATTCCTGATATGAGACCCTTCTGCGAGTTACCTGCTAGAATGATGGTTTCAAACAGGGATGGAGGTGAAAGTTGCAGGTTCGGGGCTATGGTTAGTGCATAATGTCGTATTTGTAGATACCCATAAAATGCTTGTCTTGGTAGATTGTGTTTGGTCTGCAAGTCTGAAAAGGACAGCAGCTTACGAGTTATGGGATCTACTATACTTCCAAAGTGGAACAAATTCCTGGAGGACCAAGGATGTGACATCTGATGTGTAAGGCTGTCTGGCACTTTGGGGTTACATACAAAAGATGTCAGGGTCGATCTTTCCGAAATTAGTTTATTAGAGTGAGCCAGTGTGCGCCAAGTCCGCTTTAACATGGACATGGGGCCCAAGAGGCGTTCTGGAGCCACATCAGCATCTGCATTCCATAGTAGATTATTCAGGTGTATTGGAGCTAGCCATAATTTTTCAATCTCTGTCCACTTATTGTATGATTTTTGAGTAAATCATGATGCCACAGCTCTCAATTGTGTAGCTTGGTAGTATTTAACGATATTCGGGAAAGCAAGGCCCCCCTCACTGCGTGACGCCATCAACACTGTTTTTGAGATCCTGTGTCTTTTATAATTCCATACAAAGTGAAGTAGATCTGATTGAAGCTTTTTCAGGTGTTTAAGTGGTATAGGTATAGGGAGTGTTTGGAAAAGATATAGAAGCTTCGGGAGAATGGTCATTTTAATAGATGCAATTCGTCCTAGTAGGGAGATATGATGTTTTTTCCAATGAAGTAATATTGATCTAATTGTGCTAAAGAGAGGGGGAAAATTTTCTTGATACAAAGTATTAAATTTTTGAGTGATATAGGTCCCTAGGTATTTCAGGGCAGTTGTTTTCCAATTGTAATTATAGTTGGATTTTAAAAGTGCAGTTTCAGCCCCAGGGTTGTTAATGGGCAGAGCTTCTGACTTTGAGGCATTAATTTTGTATCCTGAGATGGCACGGAATCGGTCTAATTCAGCGTGTAGGTTCGGGAGAGTAATGTGGGGTTGAGTCAGGGTGAGAATTATGTCATCGGCAAAGAGGGAAATCTTAAACTCCCTATCTCTGACCATTATCCCCCGTATGCTTAAGTTATTCCTGATGGATGCCGCTAGGGGTTCTACACATAGCGCGAATAATAAGGGCGATAGCGGGCATCCTTGTCTTGTGCCGTTTGATACTGTAAATGATGTTGAGAGTGCAAAAGGAGTCCTGTCCTGCGAAGAAGGATTGGAATAGAGATGTTTTATTGCCCGCAAAAAAGGGCCCTGAAAGCCCATGTGGCTCAGCGTAGCGAACAGGAATGGCCACCCCAAACGATCAAAAGCTTTCTCAGCGTCTAAACTAAGTAGCATAGAAGGGGTGCCCTCCCTGTTCGCCACTTCCACCAAATCTATCACCCTTCTCGTATTGTCACTTGCTTGCCGCAGTGGGACACACCCTACCTGGTCATTATGAATCAGTGATGGTAGAATCATGTTCAGGCGATTGGATAAAAGTTTAGTGAAGATTTTTAAGTCAGAATTTAACAATGCAATGGGTCTGTAATTTGCGCATAGGGAAGGATCTTTATCCGGTTTGGGAATCAAGGTGATGAAGGATTTCTGCATTTCCAGGGGAATGTGGGTATCTTGAAGGAAAGCGTTAAACAATCTGCGAAGATGGGGGAGCAAAAGAGGAAGAAATGCTTTATAGTATTCGTATGGGAAACCGTCCGGGCCAGGGGCTTTATGGGACGGTAGGGTTTTAATAGTAAGTTCTATTTCATCATCAGTGATCTGTGCATTAAGTGTTAACAGATCTGATGGTTGGAGATGGGGAATTCCGCTTCGTTCCAGATATTGTTTCATCTTTTGGGTCAGGTCAGGAGAGGGGGGGTTGCTGGGTATGTTAGGGTTGTTGTAAAGTTCTTTGTAGAAGTCCGTAAATGTGTGTGCAATGTCTTCAGGATGTGATAGTAACTGTCCCATTCTATTTTTTATCTGATTCGGAGATTGCATATGGGATCTCTCCCGTAATTTGTTAGCTAAAAGAGAGCGTGCCTTATTCCCCTTGTCGTAGAACATTTGTTTCAGCCTAGTCAGGGCCTTCTCTACCTGTCCTATAGCTAGATCACGGAGAGTTGTGCGGAGACTAGTTATTTTCCTTAGATTAGATATTGTAGGGTTGGTCTGAAGCTTATGTTCAAGTGTTCTAAGTTCACGTTCGCCCTTATTTTTGCAGCTAAGGCATCTTTTTTTAATGCTGATGAGATCGCTATACATTTACCTCGGAGGACCGCCTTGTGGGCCTCCCAGAGCGTAGGGAGTGAAACTTCCCGATTGGAGTTTTCTAGAAAATAATGCTTGAGCGTAGAGTTTAATTCTGCAAGGGTCGGTTGGTGTTGGAGGAGGAATGTGTTCATCCTTCAGTTATAGGGTCTACGGACAGGGGTGCCTAGGTCCAGCGTGAGTAAAATAGGGGCGTGGTCCGACCATGAGATTGGACATATTTGCGCCTTGCGTGTCAGTTTTAGAGTATAATTATTGACGAAAAAGTAGTCAATGCGGGTACGGGTGGAGTGGGGGGCCGAGTAGAACGTATACTGTCGATCGCCCGGACAGAGAGCCCTCCATGCGTCAAAGAGCGCATATCGTCTAGTGATTTGTCTGAATAGTCTCGAGTCTCTAAGGACCCTGGGTGAGGGAGCATGGGGGGCCATTGTCTGGCGATCCGCAGTGGTTGATTGAACGAGGTTGAAATCGCCTCCTATAATAAGGACTTTAGGAGTGGATCTGAAGATATGGGTGAATACCCTGGACAGAAAGCTATGTTGTTTAGTGTTAGGGGTATATAGTGCACACAACGTCACTTCTTGTGTTTGCCAAAGTCCTTGTAGTATAATGAAGTGGCCGTTAGGATCACAGTATTGGGTCATGCAGGTAAAGGGAGCCCCTCGTTTGACAAGTATGGCCACTCCAGCCTTTTTACGACTACCCGATGCTATATAAATTTGGGAATAATATCTGGATGCAAATGCGAATGAGCCTTCCTTATTATAATGGGTCTCCTGGACCATAATAATATCAGCTCCTGACTGTCTGAACTCCCTCAGTGCCAGATGTCTTTTCCTATTGGAGTTTAACCCGTGTACATTTAATGACAGTACCTTGGTCATGGTGGTGGTGAATAAATGTGTGAGGTTGAGCGATTACCTAATGATTACTTGTCAGATTTCGAGATCCCAGGTTCAGGGTAGGCACTCTCCGGGAGGAGACCAATAAGCTTCATGCACATATCCATGCATGAAAGAAGATGGCTAGAAAGAAGGAAAGAGAAAGGGGACTGGGGAGGAGAGAGAGGTTCAGTTAATGCACAAAGATAACACAAAATCAACCTTGTTAACAAACCTTGAAAGGCCAACAGGCCTAGACCAGAACGGATTTCCGCGTGAGCCTCCATCCCCACCCCAAATAGGACGGACAAAGAGGCACACGCGGGAGCCCATGTTCTATCAACGGTAATTCTCAAACTGTACACAGCCTGATACTGTGCACCAATATCTAACTAGAGAAGAAAGGGGGGGGGGGGGGGGTGATAGGCAATGGCTTCAATGCCTTTCATCTCAGAGCTCATCTAAAACTAGCCCTTAATAGTGAACTAAAGTTGGGCGTAGGGGTATGTTCAGGGGGAATGATCCAGGGTCTTATTAGACAAAATGCTAACTGGACAGTTCTATTTACTGAGCCTAAGTGCTCGAGTCCCAAAGCTGTTTGCAGTTGTAGTAGATGCAGTTCAGCGGTCCTTATGCTTGGCGGGTTTGCGTTGGGTGTCAGAATTCCTAGGCCGATTGGATGCAGACACCTTTTGCCAGGTGGTAGGTGGCGGTGGAGGAGTAGCAACTATGTCCCAGTCTGGTAGTTGTGGAGTTGCTATTTCAAGAATGTCACAAAACGTACGAAGATCTTCTGGGTATCGTAATACAGCAGATTTACCCTGGTGCTTTGCTGTAAGGCTAAAAGGAAAGCCCCATCTGTATATAATTGCTTCTTTCTGCAGTAGTTGTAGAAGAGGTTGAAGAAGCCTATGTTTTTGCAGGGTAATCCACGAAAGGTCCGGGTACAGTTGTATCTGGGCGTCCTCATAGGTTACTTTGCGTGCCAAGTGTGCCTGTCTCATAATTTCCTCTTTAAGAGGATAGGAGCTGATTCTGCATATAACGTCTCTTGGTTTGGGGGTAGCGCCTTTGGGCCTAAGTGCCCGGTGGGCTCTGTCCATTTCTATGTGTTTTGTTGGAGGCTCCCCGATGAGATTGTTGAAGACAGATTGCAAAATTGTTTGCAGGTCCTCAGTGTTTTCTGATTCCGGGATGCCTCTCACCCGTATGTTGTTACGGCGCCCCCTGTTATCCAAATCTTCTATATGTCTTTGCATATCTCTTTGAATTGCTCTATGGTCTGCTCCCTGGAGTTGTGTTCTATAAACCGCTAGTTTGGTTTCTTGTATTTCCTCTTCAGCCATTTCCATTCTATCTGCCAGATGTTTAAGGCCCGTTTGGAGTACTTGAATTTCCATGCGACATGTAGATTTCACGTCCTCAATTAATTGTCTGAAGTCCTCTTTTGTAGGCATGGCTTGCAAATAAGTGTGCCATTGTGGAGGCATATGTGGGTCCCTTGCTGGACTGTAGTGGTGGCTAGGTGGGGATGAGACACGTGGTGGGGTATGTGGGGATAAAACACCTGCTTCATGGTAAAACTGTACTTCAGTTGCTGGGGGGGCCCATGAGTCTGTGCATGTCCCTGTTTGTGGCTGCCGCGGGGGGGTCTTTTGTTAGAGTCCTCTGCTGGGAGGGAGAATGGAGCGCTTGCCTTCTGTGCATAAGATGGCATTGAGGTGGAAAGCGCCTTGATGCACTGGGGTCTCTGGAGTGGGACAGTCTTTGGGCTTTGGGAGGGGGGGAGGTAATAGCCACTGCCCAGGACCCTTCTTTCAGGCCATTAGGGGATCGATATGTTCCAGCATGTGGGCCTGCAGGGCTCGGCAGAGGAGGGAAGTCTTGGGACAGATCTGAGGAGTCCGTGGACGCAGGCTCCATGCTCTGCGAGAGCGGCTCCGGAGCCGTTCTCAGTAGCCTCGGAAAAGCCGCCGAGCACTGAGTATAGTGCGTGGGGGAGGCGGGCGGCATGGTGGATCGGGACCCATGCGGCTGCTCAATTAGGATGTCTGGGTGTTGGTGGGGACTCACCGTTCCCATGCCGATGATGGTCTCTTGGGGAATCGCCGTGTCCCGCTGGGGTCCCTCTGAGAGATGTTGCTCGATATAAGCTGGCTGTGGAGACTGGGCGGGACTCCTCTGTGTGTGAGCTGGAGTGTCCGGTGCCATATTGGCCTCCTCGCCCTGAGACATTCCGGGCTGTGTAAAATAAGAACGGAGGTCCGTAGACGCCCCTGGAGGGGGTAGGGATGATCCTCTGGGTTTGGAGGATCTAGTGGTCCTGGATTTGCCTATGTAGATGCGATGAAAGTACCCCTAAATTCGCCGTTTGCGCTGTGGGCTTAGAGAGCTGAAAGATTAGGCTGCCATCAGGCTCGGCTTCCGGTCACGCCCCCTCGTATGGATTTTTGAGGGGGACCCCCACGCCATTTAAAAAAAATTTTGGCGCGGGGTTCCCCTTAAAATCCATACCAGACCTGTAGGGTCTGGTATGAATTTTGAGGGGGACCCCCATGCCATTTTTTTTTACATTTTGGAGCGGGGTTCCCCTTAATATCCATAGCAGACCTGAAGGGCCTGGTAATGGACTGAGGGGATCCCATGCTGTTTTTTTCAATGACTTTCATCTGTATTGCCGGGACCGACAATTCATTACAGCCGCGAGTACTTTTAAATTACTTTTTTTCCTTTAGAAATGTCATTTTGTGCAGGGACTGTTCTAAACATGGGAAAAATGCGCCACCTTACAGGTATACTATAGACACTCCCAGGTATGAAATTTAAAGGAATATTTCACTTTTATTGTTTCACTTTAACCACTTCAATACCAGGCACTTAGACACCTTCCCGCCCAGACCAATTTTCAGCTTTCAGCGCTGTCGCAATTTGAATGACAATTGCGCGGTCATGCTACACTGTACCCAAACAAATTTTTTATCATTTTGTTTCCACAAATAGAGCTTTCTTTTGGTGGTATTTGATCACCTCTGCGGTTTTTATTTTTTGCGCAACAAATAAAAAAAGACCGAAAATTTTGAAAAAAAACAAGTTTTTCTTTGTTTCTGTTAAATTTTTTTGTAAATAAGTACGTTTTCTTCTTCAATGACGGGCACTGATATGGCTGCACTGACGGGCACTGACTGGCACTGATACGGCGGCACTGATGGGCACCGATGAGGTGGCACCAATGAGGTGGCACTGATGAGGTGGCACTGACGGGCACTGATGATGGGCACTGATAGGCGGCACTGATGGGCACTGATAGGCGGCACTGATGGGCACTGATAGGTGGCACTGGTAAGCGGCACTGATGGGCACTCATAGGTGGCACAGATGGGCACTTATAGGCGGCACTGATGGGCACTCATAGGTGGCATTGATGGGCACTCATAGGTGGCATTGATGGGCACTCATAGGTGGCACTGATAGTTGGCACAGATAGGCATGGATGGGCACTGATAGATGGGCACTGATGGGCACGGATGGGCACTGACAGGTGGCATGAATGGACACTGATGGGTGGCACTGACGGCACTGGTTGTTTGCAGTGATGCCCCTAAGGGTGGCATTGTTGGGCATCACTGCAACATAATTGTGCCAATCAGTGCCCATTTGTGGGCACTGATTGGCACTGACTGGGCACACTGGGCACATGTGGATGGCCATGGGGTACATACCTGGCCATCCACATGTTGCCCCTTCCCTGGTGGTCCTAGTGGCGATCCCTGGTGGTCCAGTGTGGTGATCTGAGGGGGGGCTGCGCTGATAAACAATCAGCACAGACCCCCCCTGCCAGGAGAACCACCGATCGGCTCTCCTCTAATCGCGTCTGTCAGACGCGAGTGAGGAAGAGCCGATCAACGGCTCTTCCTATTGACAGCGTGATCAGCCGTGATTGGACACGGCTGATCACGTGGTAAAGAGCCTCCGCCGGAGGCTTTTTACCAAGATCAGTGTAGCGGTGTGTCAGACTGACACACCGCTCCACCGATCGCCGCGATGCGCGCCCCCGGGGGCGCGCTGCGGCATGTTATCCTGCTGGACGTCATATGACGTCCAGTCAGGATAACACAACCACTTCCCGGACGTCAATCCGCTATAGGGCGGGCGGGAAGTGGTTAAGCATCATTAAAATCACTGCTCCCGAAAAAACGGCCGTTTTTAAAACTTTTTTTTTGCATTGATACATGTCCCCTGGGGCAGGACCCGGGTCCCCAAACCCTTTTTATGACAATAACTTGCATATAAGCCTTTAAAATGAACACTTTTGATTTTTCATGTTAATGTCCCATAGACTTTAACGGTGTTCCGGCGGATTTCGAATTTGCCCCGAACACCGCAATATTGTTCGGTGTTCTGCAGAGCATCCGAACAACCAAAGTTTGGCCAGAACTTATGCTCGGTCCGAACCATTCGCCCATCACTAGTATATAGTATGTCCCGTCCTTTCCCTCCCTCTCTAACTTGCGGGGAATAAGATTTGCTGCTTTAAGCGTTACTAAACCCAGGACCCTGCATTCACTATATCTGGTCTCCCACAGTACACAGAACATGGAAATGCAATTATTTTAGTAAATATAAACTACTAAATACCTTTTCTCATCAGCAGTATGTAGCAGTCTTGTGATGTCTATCAGTCCCCAGCCAAGCACTGGTTAAAGCTTGCAGGATGAGTTTTCTGACTGTCCTATGAGACTGCAAGGCCCCTGATCCTCTGTCTGGACAGTGCTGATTGGCCCTGTGCCAATCACATGCACCCTCCCCCCAAAAAAAACAACTCTCTAGCAATACACATCAAACTGAGCATGTGCAGAGGGACTCCAAGGCTCTGTTCTATCAGGAGATGGATTGGGGACTGTGGAAGAAGGGGAGAATCAGAGAAGACAGCCTTTTTTACACAATGCGCAGGATTCTTAGGTTCCACAGTGAGTATAACAAGCGTGCTTTACTGCATATACAGACTGATTTTTCTGTTGTGAGTTTAGTAACACTCTCAAATACGAGGAGTGACTACAAGCACTACATTTATTCTCGCTGGAGAAGAGACACTTGAGAGGAGATATGATTGCGATTTACAAATACCTCAATGGTGATCCCAGCATAGGAAAAAAGCTATTCAATCTCAGGGGGTGTAAGAGGACACAGGGCCACAAAATGAGATTGGAGGAGAAGCGGTTTAACTTAAGCTGCGTAGGGGTTTTACACTGTCAGGGCTATAAGAATGTGGAACTCTCTTTCACAATTGGTGGTGTCAGCGGCGAGTATGGATATTTTTAAAAGACTCTTGGATGTGCATAGTAAAGAACACAATATACAGGGATATGGGAAATAATTATAGACACTGACACACGTACACCTACACAGGTTGAACTGGATGGACTGTTGTCTTTATTCAACCTTACCTACTATGTAACTATGTAATAGTTGCTGCTTTAAAAAAAATAACGAAAAAGTCTGATACAGTGTTTATAAACATTGCTCTGAACCATAAATGGTGTACAAGTGTGAGAGCTGAACTGATTAGCGGTGTAATAATAAATAGAGAGCTGCATTATTCTGTATCTATATATCTGCTTAAAGTTGAGCTTTAAAGCTAAATATCAATGTTACATGATATTGAAGTGTGAGTCACAAATAGATTTTATTGGCGCTGCCATTACTGTAAGTGACAATTCTGTTATAATGAATAGTTATTCTAGTTTTATATGCCAAGAGCTATTAAAAAAAAAAATACATCTGAATACCAAGCTGTTTTTTCATCTATCATTTTCTATAAAGACATGCATACCTGATGTTTTCCACCCGAAAAGAGAGCAGAAAATCTGTATCATACATATGGAACAAGCATAATCCCAAAAATATACATTTTATAAGCCATCTATTCCTCTCTGGGGGGTTTCTTAAACTATATTTTTATACAAGATAAATGGCTAGATTTTCTAAGGTTTGCAGAATGAATACTTTTGCAGGTCTGGATTTACACATAAGTGGAGTGATTTGGGCAAAATTTAAAAATGACTGATTTTGTTATCGGTACAATTTCACAAAAGTGGGCACTCTCATTTGCACTTACTGAGCTGCTTAGCCAAAATATACCTAATAAAAATAAATAGTAGATTTTTAAGAGCATGTTTTGGGTCGAAGAATAATTTATCTAGGCAAGTTTATTTCTTTAAGAACTCATTCACACCAGTGGCTGCTCTGTGCAGAGAACGGTGCCGATTCATCCTAAATGACGCATCACGCATCACACGGTTTACTGTTTTTTCTTTTCTTTTAACTTTATTGAAAATATCACCAAGTGCCATTTCATTACATCCTTGCATTGCAACATGCTGCGCTAAAATAAAGGTCAGCATTGCAACACAAGTGAATTATTAAGACAAAATGCCTTGTCTGTTCACTGGGACTGCATTGGGCAAGGCTTCCCAGTACAGTCCAACACATATTGGGGTTGATTTACTAAAGACATGGGCACTTTTCAAGTACAGTTCCACTCATTTTCCCCAGAGCCTAATGCTTGTGAAGCTTAACTTTGTAACAACCACCCAATCAGGTGCAAGGAAACTAAAAAAAACAGCATTGTATTTATGCTTTCTTTTCCCCTTAAAGCCTCGTACACACGATTGGATTTTCCTGTAGATAAAACCTCTGACTTTTGCCTGAAGGAGTGTGCCCGGATTTTGTCTTGCATACAAACGACAAGGAATTGTCGACCAACAAACACAAACGTAGTGACGTACTACGTGGTTTTTCAGCTCTTTAGCGCCACCCTTTGGGCTCCTTCTGCTAATTTCATGTTAGTAGAAGTTTGGTGGGTGTTGATTCGCGTTTTTCATTTTGCGCTTTTCATTTAGCACTTTTCAGTTCGTTTCTGAACGGCCGTTCGTCAACCAGCCATGTTGCAGAATCAGAGGAGATAACATGTTATTTATTATTGGCCTTGGAGTTATTGGTTTGACCCAAGTCCAGTCCAGGAACAGGAGGAGGAGGATTTCTTGGACCAAAAATTGGTTGGTTTATTAATCGTGACCAGTTATGTCATATGCCTTTGCTGCGGGAGCTCCAGGAGAATAATCCAGATGATTTTCTGAATTATCTCCTGCTTTCACCAACTCTTGGCATTGTTGACCCCCTATATTAAGAAGCAGGACACATGCATGAGGCTTTTATTTTATTTTTTGGTTGAATAATAATGATTTGATTTGTTATATTTTCTATATTTTTGGATGCATAGAATGCACTTTTTGGTTAAGTTCTATTGGCAGATAGCATGTCTAATTTTATTTGTTTTCTTTTTTTAATGCGCAATAAAAAATAGTGTAGAATAATATTTGGCTATGTGTTTTACTTCAAATAACAGTTTGGGAGTAGGCAGTTACATTTTAAAAAATACAATGTAAAATTGACAAGGGACACCAACATAGTTGTATCTTTGATCTTAAAAACTACGGGATAATGGTGTTGTGGTAACTTGCACAAAAAAAAAATAACAAGCATAATAATGTTATTCTTGATATCACTAGAAAAAAAAAGCCTTTGAAACTTTGTTTGCAATAACTTCATCAGTATCACCAGCAAAGCAGCTTCATTATTATCCCATTAAAGAAGAAGAGAATGTGGCTGCATTTCGAGATTTCATAATTTGCCACGTCACGAATGTTAATTCTCCATTACTAACGCTAGTTTACAAGACTGACCGCTTCTGGCTCGTCCTTGCTTCCGAGCATGCATTTTTGTACTTTGGACTTTTAACCCGTCAGACTTGTGTACACACGATCGGAAAATCCGATCCGACAACAGACATTTGTCCACAGAAAATTTTCAAACCTACCAACGAACATTTGTCCACAGAAAATCCGACAACAATTGTTCGATGGAGCGTACAAACGGTTGGATTTTCTTCCAACAGCCTGTCATCACACATTTCCCGTCGGAAAATCCGATCGTGTGTACGAGGCTTAATTCTTCGTGTAGTGTCCCTTTTGTACATTTATTTTACTTTTTTGTAAGAAATCTTTACGTAAGCAATTTTTTATTTTTCATTTTTATTATTCTTGGCATAAGAACAGGTCCAGGATTGTTGAAATGAGCTTCAGGAACATTTTAATGTCTATTGCACCCTTAAACACAACCCACTTTTTTCTCCTGTGACTCCAATGCATTTTGGCTTAATGGTGGAGTTTTCCTGAACTCTTGTGATTTTTACCAAAATTTCAGGGCAATAAAAAATTCAAAATTTTACTTATCTTTGCTGGGAAGACGTTTGAATGTAAAATTAGACCATTTTCTTTATATATGTAAACAGGGGCGTAACTACCACCATAGCGACCCATGCGGGCGCTATGGGGCCCGTAGCCGAGTGGAGCCCAGTGAGGATAAGAGCACCGCCGGCACAGTCTCCCAGCCAGGGGAAGAGAGAGGAAAGGAAGAGGCGAGCTGTCCTTATCAGCAGAGAGCTGAATTGCCGATGTAAGAGCTTTCATTAGATCTTCCAGTGTTCCCGGGGGGTCACGTCACATAGCTCCACATTTTGCCCCGGTGCCTTTGATAGACAGAACGCCGATCCAATGCGGGACATGTGACGTCATCAAAGGCGCCAGGTCAAGAGGTGGGGCTATGTGACGATGAAGACAGGAAATTCAAATGAAAGCTATTACAGCGGGCAATCCCGCTCTCTGCTGATCCGGGTGGCTTGCCTCTTCCTCTGCATAGGTGGGGCTGTATGGGGCACAGGCAGACCAGGCTGTATTGGGCACAGGTCACGCTGTACTGGGCACAGGTCACGCTGTATTGGGCACAGGTCACGCTGTATGTGGCACAGGTCACGCTGCATTCACACTAGGGCAGCTGTGGGGGGGCTGTTTGTAGGGGGGCCCCATACAACATTTTGCTATGGGGCCCTGCTATTTATAGTTACGCCCCTGTATGTAAAGTAAATAATAGATGCGCAACCAAAAAAAGACCAATGTGTATAAAAAACACACAAAAAGTGCAATATGTGCCCCTTAAAACTCAACTTAATGAGAGCAAGAAACTGCAAAAAACAAAAATAGAAGTCAAAAATGAATGTCAAAAAGAATGTAAAAATTCCATCAGCATACACACATTAATCTGAATTAAACCTGTGCTGAAACGGAAAAAAGGGAGAAAAAACTATGCTAACAAAGACACAGGAAAAAGTCCATAGTGCATTCAGTGCAGTCCATTATAAATAGATTTTTCAAGTGGAAAGCCCCAATACATCCTCTTCTGAATATAGTCCCACACGATAGCCAAAGAATGTTAAAAAATGCCGGATGGCCTCTTACCAGAACCGTAGGACCTCTGTAATGCCCCGTACACACGGTCGGATTTTCCGATGGAAAATGTCCGATCGGAGCGTGTTGTCGGAAATTCCGACCGTGTGTGGGCTCCATCGGACATTTTCCATCAGATTTTCCGACACACAAAGTTGGACAGCAGGAGATAAAATTTTCCGACAACAAAATCCGTTGTCGGAAATTCCGATCGTGTGTACACAAATCCGACGGACAAAGTGCCACGCATGCTCAGAATAAATAAAGAGATGAAAGCTATTGGCCACTGCCCCGTTTAAAGTCCCGACGTACGTGTTTTACGTCACCGCGTTTAAAACGATCGGATTTTCCGACAACTTTGTGCGACCGTGTGTAGACAAAACAAGTTTGAGCCAACATCCGTCGGAAAAAATCCTAGGATTTTGTTGTCGGAATGTCCGAACAAAGTCCGACCGTGTGTACGCCCTATTACAGAGGTCTAATGGGCACAGACAGGAGGGAACACTCAGTCAAGGGCGGCAGTTTTAAACGTCCGTCCGGATCCTCTCCTCCACTGATAAATCCAGGCTCCGATATGTTCCGTGAGACCCGCGTTTAGCGAGTAGGAATAGGGGCTTCCAAGGAGTGAGTCATAGAAACAAGAAGGAGGGCTTCATGGTGCAGTACATTTTTAAAAGGTTTCCTTTATTGTAACACTGCAACGCTGACATGCAAAAAGGAGCAGGTACTTCAGAGCGTAAAAAACAGCCGCGGCTCACGCCAGCTGGCTGATGCGCGGTGACGTCTAATCCTCTAGCTCCGCCCTACGCTGCGTTTCTCCGTATTAGGCATCGACAGGGAAAGGAGACTAGGATAAGACGTCCGACGTCTCCGTATTAGGATATAACCAGAAAATTCTTGCGAGCTACCAATAAAACAAAATCATTAATATCCTAGGTACCGTACTCAATAGTCAGCTGCTGGCACCGATCACGTCCCATAAGTTTGTGCTTAATAATAAGATATTAATAAATAAAAATAGTGCCACGCTATACTTATATTAACCAAATCTGTGTTGGACGGTGGAGGAAGCAGCTGGTCTGTTTCATTGTGGAGGGACATATGATCTCAGTGACTGTTTGCTTGTTACAGAGTGGTGCGCTGAAGCACCTGTACCATGTGAGTACCCTGGAAGATTTTTTTGAATAAATGTGTTTTTAAAAAAACGGTAATACGCTATCTAGACCTTGTATTACTTATATGTGTGGAGACAACGCTACTGGACAGCTCAGGATCCCACAGTTATATCTAGACCATTTCTTTGCCTCTAATTTTAACCCCTTACACCATTTTTTGCCTTTTTCCTTTTTTGTTTTTTTTTCCTTTGCATTGTCTTTTTTTTCAATTAATTTTCCCTTATTTTTTTCATACCTGCATTCCCCCTTTTTTTTAGCCTTCTTTCAGTTATTTTCCCCTTATCTTTCCCTTTGGTGTTCTCTCTTAGGGCCTGTTCACACTACAATACATTGCAGGAAAGTTGCGTTCCCGTGTTGCTTCCCGCATTGCATTCCATTCGCACTGCCCTTGCAATCTGCTGTGGGGGGTCAGTGCAAAGTTGACACCCCAAATGCAGGCCACAAACACAGTTTGTTTTCCCGCACCAGGTCACATGGTACTTTTGTTGTGTATGCGGTTGCCACGCATTTCAAAAAGTAGTGCATGCACTACTTTTGGTGCAGAGTGGTGCAATTTCATCCCATTCAAAATGAATAGGGCTGAAATTGCACTACACAGAACTGCATGTGAATCGCACAGGAACCATGCAGCGTTCCTATGTGATTCGCATGTAGTTCCGAATGGGCGCTTAAAGAAGTAATGCTTGTAGGGAATAAGGGCCAGTAATCCTAAAGAAGCCTACTATATTTTTTTATGCCTTAAACCTGAACTCTGTTTTTTATATCTGTATATTTGACAGCCTATAATTAAATACAAAAATGAGGCAGGGCTTTTATTAAACATGTATACCAAACAAAGCCTTATATGTTCTTAAAATGATACAGTTTTTAGGTTTCTAATTAGTTATTGCTAGGTTAACTAATGCTGCTAAAATTGGCTGGAGCATCTAGGCATCGATGACCCCCAGTCACGAAGGGGTTAAAAAACATTAAAGAGTAATGCTAGCCATACACCTGTCGAAAAATTGTTCAAACGTGTTTTTGAAAAACAAACACATGGTCGTGAGAGCAAACGATTTTGCCCTCATTTAATGACCGAAATTTGATCGATAAATCATTCAACTGACATAAATTAATCAATTTTTTGTTCGTTTTGTCACATAAGCCCAGTGCAAACTGTTCGGCCGAGAAACACATTAACCTTTCAATTTATCGTCCGTTCGGCCAAAGTTTTCCAAACTTCTCCTTCGATTTTTCAGCTCAAAAACGTCACAACCCGGTTTTTTATCTGTGCCCATTAACTGGACGATAAACGAACAAACTGTCCAAATGACAGATTTCCGACCGATTTTTGGTCTAGTGTATGGCCACCATTAGGCCTCTTTCACACATGTGGACCGAGAGAGTCAGAGAGAAAACGGATGAAGTTTACATCAGATTTTCATCAGTTGCTCATCAGTTTTTACATCAGTTTTTCTACATCCACCACCAATGCAAAAACGTTTGTCCGTTTACATCCATTTTTCGTCCGATCCGTTTTTTTATTGGAACAAAAATAGGGCTTTGATCCGTTAAAAAAACAGATGTTCACAGATGCGGATCTAAACTGATGTAAATGGATGATCATCCGTTTGCATCCATTTTTCCATAGAGATGCATTGATGTCCATTTTTCATCTGTCAACGGGCAAAGGGACAAAGGGTCTGCATGTGTAAAAGGGGCCTAACTCCACTTTTGTTGAGACAAAAACATTCCCTGCTGGGTGATCTCTGTACAGAGCAAAGATTTTAACAAACCTTGTTGTAGATTCTCACCTTTTGTTATTCTGAAGAAATAGATGTTTGTCTGTGCCCATGTGCAAAATGAATCTATATGGGAGTGATTTTATAATTATCAGTCAGCTGCTGCACCTGTAGGGCCCTAATGAGGAAATTGGCAAGGTCTGCATCCCTTTAGATGTGATTTCCCTTTGGGAGTATCTCACTAAAAAGTGACACTTTTGATGCAGGGGATGCCCAAAATCTGATTGGTATCTTAGTGCAGACTTCTGGGAAAATCAGTAAGCCAATCACACAAGAAGGAAATGACATTTCTGGGGGGTGTTCTGAACACCATCTGTGTACAGAACGCCTCTAGGTTCCCATATTACATTGCATCTTACAGAAATATACAATGTAACCAAGATGTAACTGTTGGTATTATTTTCATCTTTAATGCAAGTAGTCATGATTGCTTTGACTTTGGTATATAGAAATATAAACTATACTTCCATTCTTGTTATATTACAAGATTACTTTATTTTACCTTCATTTTCACTTTGCTATGTTTTGTATACCTAAAATTTAAATAAACATATATTAAAAAAAAAAAGATTACAGAGCTGCAGACTAAAAGGAAAGGTAATTCTTAATAACATTCAATTACAATGTGACTTGAGTCACAAATGTATATGCTAAAATATATATTTTTTTGTTTGCCATTTTTCACTACGAAAGTTAAGTTACTCTTTAAAGGCCTTTCTGGTGCCAAAGTAGACCTGCAGTGTTTATCAGTACCATGTAGCAAACATCTTGCCATCATTTCCAGTAAGTAAGTATCTGGGTAATGCAGCATGTACAGTACAGCACTCATGGCACTATATATAAAAACTTTGTTATAGAAGATTTAAGAATAATTAAAGAAATTAGTCAAGCAAGGCTGCTCAGCAATTGGAAACAACAGCAGGGTGTTAGGTATTTAATGAGAGGTGCTACTAGCTGTACATAATGAGACACTGATTATTCTACCTTTACACATTACAATAACCCTTTTGTATCTAAGCTCACTAAAGGGCTTAAATCAATCAGAACAAAGCGGCATGTAAATATCTTCAGACAATGGTGAATGACAACCGCATTTTCCAGCATGTCTCCCAGGACTGTTGCTTAGAGTTAGCTTTGTTATTATTTCATAGTGTGTCCATGCATCTAACCCGTGCATGTTCAGAGATTTCATATCAGCAAGTCGCACCTTAGGTGCCGGTTCACACACTTATGCCGCATACACACGATCAGACTTCTCGTCGGAAAAAGATATGGCGGCTTTTCCGACGGGATTCCACTCAAGTTTGCCTTGCATACACACGGTCACGCAAAAGTTCGCTGAAATTACGACTATCAAGAACGCGGTGACGTACAACACTACGATGAGCCGAGAGAATGAAGTGCAATGCTTCCAAGCATACGTTGAATTGTTTCCAAGCATGCGTAGGGATTTTGCGCGTCGGAATTGCTACAGACGATCGCATTTTCGGATCGAACTTTTCCCGACCAAAAAATTGAGAACCTGCTCTCAATCTTTTGCTGGCTGGAATTCGGCCAGCAAAAGTCCGATGGAGCATACACACGGTCTCATTTTCCGTCGAAAAACTCTCATCGTCGTTTGCGGGCCGAAATTCTGATCGTGTGTACGTGGCATTAGCCTCCTGACAAGTCACGCGCCATGCATTGCAATGGAATCGTTCTAATAGGAGCGACTCAATTCACTTTGACTTAGAAAAAGGTTCCTGTACTACTTTAGGGCGACTTCGGAGCAGCTTGCATTGACTTCTATACAGAAGTCATTTTGCAAGCCGCGCTGAAGTCGCCCTGTACAGGGCGGCTTCAGAGTCGGACAACTTTGAAGCCATCCCTGTGTGAACTGGGACTTAGACCCTTTTCACACTGTGGTGGTTTTCAGGTGTTTTAGCGCTAGAAATTGCGCCTGTAAAGCGCCTGAAAACCACCTCCCTTTCATTTCAGTGTGACTTTTCACACTGGGGCAGTACACTTGCGGGATGTTAGGAAAAGTCCTGCAAAAAGCATCTATGGGGTGGTTTGGGAGAGCTGTATTTAGCGCTCCCAAAACGCCCTGCCCATTGAAATGAATGGCCTAAAAAGCGCTTTGGAAACGCTGCAACACGGGCGGTTTTAACCCCTTCTTTGGGGTTAAAAGCGTCCCGCTAGCGGCCGAAAAGCACTGCTTAAACAGCGCTAAAGCGCAGTCAAAATGAGCAGCACTTTAGAGCTAACGCACCCGCGGCCCCAGTGTGAAAGGAGTCTAAAGCCTAATAATTGCTATATATGGTTAGATTTCTAGCATGCGGGTTAAACAAAAGTTCAGTTCGATGCTAAACCACGTGGATGGGGGCAGCTGCCTGAATGCCTGAATACCTGTCCAATCACAGCCAGTCACATGTAAACAAGGAGATGCCCTTTATCGGCTCTCCTCGCCTCACACTGACAGAGAGTGAGGTGAGGAGAGCCGATCAGCGTCATCTCCTCACGGGGAGATATATATATAGACAATCAGGGCACTGATCATCAGTGCCTTGATCACAATGCAGCCCCCAAAGTGCCCATCAATTATGCCACTTTGTACCCATCAGTGACACCAGTCTGTGCCCATCAGTGACACCAGTCTGTGCCCATCAGTGACACCAGTCTGTGTCCATCAGTGACACCAGTCTGTGTCCATCAGTGACACTAGTCTGTACCCATCAGTGAGGCCAATCAATGCTGTCTTTCAGTGCCTGCCCATCAGTGCCGCCCATCCATGCCGCCTATCAGTGCCCATCAGTGCTCATCAGTGCTGCATATCAGGGCCATCTATCAGTGTCCATCAGTGCTGCATATTAGTGCCTCCTCATCAGTGTCACCTAATAGTGCCCATCAGTGCAGCCTCATCAGCGCACATCAGTGAAGGAGAAAAATTACTTATTTACAAAATTTTCTGACAGAAACGAATGCCCGTACACATGAACGGAATTTCCGTCTGAAAAATCCTGGATGTTTTTCTGCTCAGGCTTGGCTTGCATACACACGGTCACACAAAAGTTCTCTGAACTTTCGACCGTTAAGAACACGGTGACGAACAACACTACAACGATCCGAGAAAATTAAGTTCAATGCTTCTGAGCATGTGTCGAATTGTTTCCAAGCATGTGTGGTTTTTTGTGCGTCGGAATTGCATACAGACAATTGCATTTTCGGATAGGAACCTTTTCCGACCGAAAAATAGAGAGCATGCTCCCAATCTTTTGCTGGCTGGAATTCCGCCAGCAAAAGTTCGATGGAGCATACACACGGTCGCATTTTCCAACCAAAGGCTCTCATCGGAGTTTTGCTGGCGGCATTTCCGATCATGTGTAAGAAAAACGTTTTTTTCAACCTTTTTTCCTTTTTTAGCAAAAAACTAAAAAATCCAGCAGTAAATAAATACCACAAAAAGAAAGCTCTATTTGTAGGAAGAAAATGATAAAAAATTCATTTGGGTACAGCGTTGTATGACCGCTTCATTGTCATTCAAAGTGCGACAGCACTGAAAGCTGAAAATTGGCGTGGACAGGAAGGGGGTGAAAGTGCCCTGTATTGAGGTGGTTAAAGACCCTGCAATTACAGAAAAATCTGTGTTGATCTGCCAGAAATGCACTCAGGTCCTGTTGTGGGCTGACGACACACAGCAATTTTGTGGGCTGAGTGGTGTCAGCCCTGCTCAGTTTTCTTTTTCTAAACTACTCAAACCCATCCAATTTTACACCTCTAAAGAATAAACTCCAATCATTCTTTAGTCCCAAGATAACAACTGGGGGGCTTATTAAACTTTGTGAGAAAGCACAGGAGGTGTGTACAAGGCACATGACAGCACCGAATTTATAACAAATGATCCCGCACCATACATTTAGGGCCATTTAGAAGGTTGTCTGGCCATGGCGATGCTGTAAAATACATTTGGAAAATTAGCCAGTGCACCATACAGAAAATCTTATAGTCATGAATGCAAAAGTTCAAGTACAAAACACATAATTGCACTAATGTTTTTAGGATACAAAGGGCCCTATTTTCAAGGTGACAGACACGTGTTCCTCTACAATCACAGATATATACACCCATTGATGATTCAAAATCAATAGACCAGTTCAGTCCTCAGCATGTAAAATGTACAAAATGCAATATAAACCCTTTTATCTATATGTAGCAATGTAATAAATGCTCAGGATGGCAAGCTGTGTCCAAAACTGCCCAAACCAATATTAATTATGATGGAGCATCAAATAAACGTCAGCATATGTCTACACTCCCAAAGGTAATACCCCATAGTAACCAAAAGCAAAAATTTTAACAGAATAGCGGGACTGTATTTATGCCATCAGGAGTGAATGCAAAGATAGAGAATTATAGTATTGTTAAAAGCCATCATCATCATTTTTATTATAAAGAAATATCCAAAAGGCAAATACAAAACATGACATTTAAAACCCGATTAAATAGGTGTAACAATACATAATCACAAGAACATGAACAGTCTACACATTTTGCAGAAATTTCTGCTTCATAATAAGCTTGTGCTGAAATATAAACAAAACAAGTAAAACTCATAACACCAAAAAGGGCAATAATTCAACATATACAGATGCAACAAAAAAGTAAAAAAAAAAAAAAAAGCTAGGATAAACCCAAAAAGGAATACCTTATGGTTGTCCCATAGGATTCCCAAAATATTTAGAGGTAAAGCCAGATCTTAACCAAAATAAAGAAATGGGTAAACTAGGATGCTAGCTAGAGAAAGTCACAATGGGCTGAGGTATGGATTTAAAAATGTAATATTCTTAGTTTCTGTGCTTCAAAGATCCTGTCAACACTTTATTTAGTAATACTTTGTATTTTGGGTTACCATATTTCATTTTTAGAACCTTTAAACACACCTCATTGTGTCTTTCTCCAGCTACCATTCTAGCTACCATTCTTTTGTACCTGTTTCTGTATTCAGGGTAAGATTTGGCCTTATGTTTTGGAAACTTTATGGGACAACCATATGATATTCCTTTATATTCTTGTTTTTTGGGGGTTTATTCCAGCTATAAGAAGGTAAGAAGCCGTGTCCCCTCATAGAGGGGGAGAAGAGGGAAAAAGGAAAAGAGAATAATACGTTTATTGCAGTTTTCCAGTCCAGAATGTTGTGGCTGCATTGGGTTTCCTTTTTTTAAGGCTTTTTTCTCCTTTTTCTTTTTCCTTTTTTCTTCTTTCTTTTTTTTTTTCTCCTCCTCTGTTTACTCCTGGTGTTCTGGCTAGTAATACAGCTCCATTCCATAGGGACTAGCATTAGAGACACCTCTGGTCAGCAGTATTGTCAATCCATGGAGTAATATTTGTAATTTGTACCTGTAATTCTTGTGTTTATGTTTTGTTTTATTGTCCTACTTTCCTGCATTGCGGCTGTATTGTATTAAAATTTATAAATAAAGGATATAGAAAGCGAAAAAAAAAAGAAGAAAAAAAAAGGTTAAAAAAAAAAAGCTGTGTTCATATTATATTGGGGGTGAGTTTGGGATTTTTGGGACTGTTCCTTTTCCTTCCCACCTCTTCTTTTTTTTTTTCGGACCTTGTATCTGTATATGTTGGATCATTGCCTGTTTTTGTGTTATGAGTTTTATTTATTTTGTGTATATTTCAGCAGAAGCTTACTATCTTTGGTCAAGTACATACCAGGCGTACATAGTCCAGATGAGGCAGAAATTTCTGTGAAATGTATACACCATAGGTGTGCACAGCCTATTGCATTAGGGTGTGCACCCTTAAGCTCAAACACACATGCGTGTGTGGGTGTCTACATATATATGACCCCGGCACATTGATCTCCTTGCCGGCACAGTGAAAGAGAAGAGCATAAACACTTCTCTTATGGCAGAGATGGTAAGAGGGAGATCTTTCCCCTATTTCTGCTGCTACACAGAGAGATAACACTAATGTGCACGGTGTGATTAGGGTGTGCCTGGGCACACCTGGCACACCCTGTGCGCACGCCTATGGTATACACTATTCATGTTGTGATTGTCTATTGTTAAATCCATTTATTCATGTTTTACATTTTTTTGTGTTTTGTATTTGCCTATTGGCAATTTTATGAACAATCTTTGTTAGCTTCTTTATAATAAAAATGATTGGCTTTAACAGTACTCCAATACTCTCGAATTCCAACCACGAGACTACCTGCCTGGAGTTTCCATGTTCTCCCTGTGTCTGCATGGGTTTCCTCCGGGTACTCCGGTTTCCTCCCACACTCCAAAGACATGCTGGTAGGTTAATTGGATCCTGTCTAAATTGTCCCTAGTATGTATGAATGTGAGTTAGGGACCTTAGATTGTAAGCTCCTTGAGGGTAGGGACTGATGTGAATGTACAATGTATATGTAAAGCGCTGCGTAAATTGATGGCGCTATATAAGTACCTGAAATAAATAAATAAATAAATAAATAAATAAAATAAATACTCTATCTATGCATTAACCCCCAACAGCATAATTAAAGTTACGCTATTCTGGTGAAATTTTTGTCCAAAACTGCCCCATACTCAGGATGGAGAGCAACATGTGCTGGGGGATGGCATATACTCGAGAAACTGGTGCATTCTGGAAAACTGGCTTCTCAAGGTTAATTGGTCTCTGCAAAAGGTGGTTCTCCACGACCCTCCTTACTTTATGTCATTCCTATGCTTCTGGAACGTGAAGGATCCAGTAGGTTTTTCAATATAAACTAAAGAATATGGAATTTTCAAATGCTAACAGCAAAAATCTGTGTCACAATTAAAATATGAATGTGAAAAATGTGACCTGAATGTGGATGAGAAATTGTTGAACTGCAAAATAAGGGCACGGCACATATTACATTTATGGCACTGAAAACAAATTTTCTTCTTTGATCTTCTAATTGGAGTTGTCTGATACGTATTATAAGGATCTGCTCTGATTAGTAAATCTTTAAAATGTTTGCTCAGTTTGTACATGTTATTATGGGTGGTGGTTGCTTACTTTCAACACACAAACTGCTATCACACCTCAGAATGTAGTTGTGTCTGGTCGTGATTTTCTTAAATCTTGCGGCCGGAAAATGATGAGATTGCACATATGGTATCCTATCTGCATTTGCAGTACATATAACCTCAGTGTTGACTCTTTCAAGTGGATCTCTATCCAAAGCTTCAACAGGACAACCCATTCTAGAATGTTCTTTTTTGAATGTGTCATTTAATTTTTTGTGTTGCAATCTTCAATGTGAGCCAATAAGAAGTACTTACACAAACTGAGAAACTGGTTTTCAACTGAATGTCTAGGATGAGCTCTAGGAAATTAGAAAAAACTATTTCTGTTTGTAAGTTTTGAATATAAAATGGTGGATAACCTATCATCACAGACACAACACTCTAAAAGGAAAGGGGCAATGTTCATGTGACTGGATTCGGATTGAATCAATACTCTGGGGAAAAAGGTTTGAAGCGAAACTTCACCCTAAAATATAATTTCCGCTGATCTTCCTCATCCCCCTCTACTCTAACACTTTTGGGACTTTTTGGGGTTGGGGGGGGGGAATTGGGTACCCATTTCTAGCAGTTACCCGCTCCCACTTTCACTGGAATCGCCTAGGCAATCTCTCTGGAAGTCCCCCCCCCCCGCAACCACCAGGGCTGGGATATGTCACAGGTGCCAGGAGGCTGCAGGACCATTCAAAGGGCGCAGCTCGGCTCATCGCACATGCTTATGGGGGGGGCTGTAAATTTACAAAGAGCCACAGCCATCTTATCATTTTTAACATGGTCCCGAAGAAGGAAAAGAACCGGCCCATGAGGACAGTTCTGGATCCCTGGACTGGTAAGTGTCTCTTTATTAAAATTCAACAGGTACAGTATTTGTAGTTACATACACGTATAAAAGGTAGGCATCGACTCAAAAAAAGTCCAAAGAAACAGATTATGTGAAAAGACAATCTGATTTCTGTGATGTAATACTCTTCAGCACAGTTCATGAAACATCAAAGAGTTCAAAAAATTTATTTCAAAGAGTCAGTAAAACAATCAGCCATCCACCGATCCAGTCCTTTCACCATTGATGGATGCCTGGACGGTCATTGATGAACATGTGCGTTTGATCTCAGTTATGGGCATCCAGTTCATTTGGTAAGAGGCCATTGTTGTTTGTGGTGGAGGGCACAAAATGTTTGGTCGGCTTTTCAAGATGGAAGAGAAGAGGGTAACAGCGCTCCCTGCAGGGACATGAACTCCCCATAAAGTAGCTGGTCTGCTTAAACAGTCCCTCTTCAAATCTGAATTAGTTGTTTTCTTGAAAAAGATGAAGGTCTTGGAAAACAAATTTAGAAGAAATGGTGACAAGAACATGCTTTAGCCCTCGTTCACACTGAACGCGGGTTTGAAATCGTGCAAGTTCAGCTGAACTTGCACAACTTCAAACCCACATTTTAATGCGAGTTCAGGGGCGATTTGAAAGACATCTGTGCAGGTTCATGCACAGATGTCTATTGAAATTGCCCCCAAAGTCACCAAAAGTAGTGCAGGAACTACTTTTGGAAATTGGTGCGGCGCCGCAAAGTCGGTGTCACAGCGATTGGTACAGTGCCGCTGCCAGCAATAGGCTTTCAGATCGCGCCAATGTAAACTGGAGCTAAAGGTCAGCCTTATTGGGTATATTAGTGTATGAAAAAAAAATCTATACTAGATAATAGCCTCCCTGCATCTAAATGTACAGTACTGTGCAAAGGTTTTAGACAGGTGTGAATAAAGTAGGAATGCTTTCAAAAATATATTATAATATTTTATTTTTATCAATTTACAAAATGCAATGTGAGGGAACAGAAGAATCTAAATCAAATAAACTTTAATTGATTTGGACTTCCCTTCTGTTCATTTACTTTTTTTCCATTTTATTAACTGATAAAAATAAACATTCATCATTTACAGCATCTTTTCACACTTGCCTAAAGCATTTGCACAGTAGTGTACATCCACAAGTTTTTATAATAAATGTCCAATGTCTTTCAAAAGAAGAGGGAAGTGAGGAGACAAGAGGTTAAAGATGAAAATAAATATAAAAAGCGGCAATAAACCCCCCAAAAATATAATATATTGCAGCTTAGATGTTATGGCTGCCTTAATTTCCTCCTAATTTTTTTCCTGTATTTTATGCTATTAACAGACCAAGCTGTCCAGCAACAGTGCCAGTTAGAGGGTTGAGGCAAACCATTTACCACTGTCAGGGGTGATTACAATGATCAGCTTTTATCCATTTATGTAAAACCTTATTCCAACAGGAAAAACAAAAACTGTTGCCGTAACTGCTTAAAAAGTGTCTAAATCTAAATCTAAATCTTCAAGTGCATTAAGCACTACTCTCTCCCCAAGAAAAAAAGCTTTAAGGCACAGCCACCGCATTTAAGGATTGCTAATGTATTACATTTTGGGGGGTTTAATACCACTTTAAGCTAAAGGCTGTGTAATGCTCTCTGGTCTAGAAACCATTAGATGATACTTAAATGAGTTCAGCCCTTAGAGTTGGGCCGAACACCCCCCCGGTTCGGTACGCACCAGAACTCCCGAACATGTAAAAAGTTCAGACCCGAACCACGAACTCTATTAAAGTCTGTGAGACCTGAACTTGAAAAATCAAAAGTGCCCATTTTGAAGACTTATATGTACTTATATTGGCCATAAAAATGGAATGGGGGCCATGGTACTGCCCTGGGGGACATGTATCAATGCAATTTTTTTAATTTTTAAAATTTTTTTAAAGATTGTTTTTACAGGAGCAGTGATTTTAATGATGCTTGAAATGAAACAATAAAAATGTAAAAATCCTTTAAATATTTTGCCTGTGGGGGTCCCCTTGGTCTGCCTGTAAAGTGACACATCTGTACCATGTATAGAACCTGCTGCAGCAAAACTGACATTTATAAAGAAAAAAAATGACAATTAAATTGTCGGTAATACAAGGCCCTTTGTGTCTGGTATGGACTTTAAGGGGTACCCCATGCCAAAATTTAAAATAAAACAGCCATGGGGCCCCCCAAAATTCATACCAGACCCTTATCCGAGCATGCAGCCTAGCAGGCCAGGAAAAGGGGGGGAGCGAGCGCCATCCTCCTCCCCTCCTGAACCATACCAGGCCACATGCCCTCAACATGATGCAAAGAGTTTGCCAATTAGTTCTGCGCTCTGCATCGTTGTACTGTTAGTTAAGGGTGCCACACCCCAGAAGGTGGGCCCTGATACCCTGCATTCACGTTAAGTGGGTTAAATGAAGTACTGGGTATTCTTCAACCTAGAAATGAACCAGCACTGGATTGCAGAGTGAATACGTCTGTGGGCAACCGCAATGGAGAGGATGAGTGATGCAGTCAGAGCTGCAGTTTTTACTTTTTTAATTGCAAGACAGAGATTTTATTTTTTAATGCAAAGTGGAAATGAGCTTCAAAAGATTGTATTGACCCAAAACCAATATAGTTTATTTTTATGTTAGAAAAGGAAATCCACAGTTCAATATAAATTCCCTTTAGATCAAGCTATTGGAAGGGGAAACTGCAACCCTTTGAAATAATCCTTTATGTATTTAATAGCTGGTTACTATGACATAGCTGTCCTTGATTTTTAGATTTCCTAGGAAGTAGATTCATCATCTGTAATGAAGGATCAGTGTTTTCTTTATTAAGCCCAGAACTGATGACTGAGGAATGAGTAGACTGATGTCATAAATGTCGATTTAAGCATGTGCTAGTAAAAGTGCAGGGTGTAAATCACAGACTTTATCACGTCTTTTTTTTTAGCACATGATTTTTTTTTTTTTTTTATCATCAATGACTGTAGATGTGCTATTATGCTGTAAATAGGCCCACAGGGGAGAAGAAAGCTGAGGTCATTCTCTGACTCACATGCTCACTAGATGCACAATGTTTAATTTATGGCTTCAGTAATCACTGACATTTAAAAATGGTTTTCCTATTAAAGTGTTTACTCAAACAAAATCTACACCCTGACAGCTGAAACCTAAAACTATTCTGTAAAACAAACAGAAATTTTGAAAAATGCAAATATAGGCAAAGCATGCAGGCCATGCAACATTCTAACTATGGCTGTCAAAGGGATTTCTAAGAAAAACAAATTATTCCTATTTGATTCAGGTCCATCTAAATCAACAACAGAGATTTTGTTTTGATGTGTCTATAGGGGTTACTAAAGGGGAATGCTGTATCTACAGGGGTTACAGTTCTAAATGCAAATTGTGGCCCAAGTGCAACAGGAAAAGGTTTATTAGCAACTAATATTGTCCACATGTTAAAAGATAAAGGTAGATCCTTGTCAAGGTTATCCATGCTGAAGGTGTCCACAGTGAACATTATGCTTAAGTTTTGCCTCAACATATCACTGCTCTGAATATAGCAATTTCAAACCATCTGCAGCATGTAGCCTATGTATGCAGGTTAGAATGCTAAATAGGGTTCCATGATCCCCCTTCTGGATCTCCAGATTACTACACATGACCCCCACTATCTTGGGTTCTGTTTGGAACTGTATATTTTTGGGGTTTGATCATTTTCATGCTTCCTGGCTTTGGTTCCAAGAAAGATAACTTTAGTGGGGTTGTATTACATGCTATTCTTGGTAGCCTTTGTAAAAAATGATTGAGTGTAGTTATGGGACTTGCTGGAATTTAGAGATACCTTTGAAATTCAGACATACTAGAAATCCATTGTATAGAGATAAAATTGTCCATGACATGGAAATCCAAGGTACATTGAAGCACACATCAACTATAATTTTCTTGGCTTAATGAGGAGTTCTGTAAGAACCCATGCATTCCTAAGCCACATTCATTTCACGACGATATATCCACTGACAGCATTCAGCCATCTTCATGTGCAGCCTACTAATTATACCTTACCTATAATTTATTCACTGGTACCATGAGACCATCTTGAAGTGGAATTTCTAATCTGAGAAGAGTATTTTCTGTTGCACATTTGAGCTGGTGGTTTCAGCCACACTAATAATTTCACTAGAGGAGGCCTCTTCTAGGGTTAGTGAGATGTGTAGATGTCACTCAACAGATTCAGAACACATGCTGCGATAAAAGATTACTGTGTGCCTTTGAACATACTCCATGGAGGCAAAGTACAAGGAATGAATTTTCAGATCTCAAGCGCTAGAACCCTTGGTTGGGCAATATCGCTCTAACCTTTACTGTTTCAATCTCCTTTGCTATTCGCATTAATAAAACAGACATCCTAATGCTGACCTTTTCTAAAAAGCCCTTATGTGCAGCTTCCATGGTTTTCAGCATATTGCTGTGGTGGCTTTGTTCATTTGCTTTGTACCTTCAACAAACACACCAGATTCTATCCTTCTCATTAGATTATAAAATTAGAGATGAACTTCAGGCAAACTGCTAAATAGACATTTTAAATATATTGGTAGTTGATGCTCTACCTGACAAATAATTTGTATTTCTTTCTATCCAGGCCTAAGGTTTGCAAGTTGTTTACCTAAATTTTATCTACTGCACTCAGGAAATTTACACAGCAAAAAAACAAATACTTCTACACATGAATATAGTGGCTAGCCCAATGATAAATACTGGTCCACTCCTCAATGGATAATGTTTCCTGGCTTTGCCTTCATACTCAGTGATTCAAACAGGTACATGCAAAACATAGGTCAAAAGGTACCAGGGCAACAGAGGGACATGTACACTGCCATGTTAAGGGTCTGGCTGCCACAATGTAAAGTACATCTTTGCTATGTACCTATTTCTCATCCCTCAAATTTTTTTTATCCAGAAGAGATTTTATTAGTGCTTAAATGGGCATACAGTAACAACGTCAATGCTGACAAAGACATGCCCCTATGTTGTACACTCAGTAAAAGGAATAGATAAGACAAGGTCTCTGCAATAGACCATACACAGAAGGAATGTATTACACAGATAATTGGAATGCTATCAAATAACTAAAGACAAATAAAATGAGGGACCTAATTTACAGACAGTTTGCAGGAATAAGTTCAAAATATTATAGCAAGCCCATATAATTAGAGCAGTGGTCTCCAAACTGTGGCATGTGGGCCAGGTGCTGCCCTTTTGCTTGCCTTTATCCAGCACTTGGGGCACTATTCCTCCCTCAGATACAAGGAACTATTCCTTCCACTGACACCAACAATGGGGCATAATTTTGGCCATGGATACCAACAATGGGGCACTATTACTCTCATCAATACCAATCAATACCAAGCATGGGACACTATTCCTTCCACTAATATCTATGATTGGGTATTGTTAACTTCCATTGATGATGGGGCATTTAATACTCACACTGGCCACAGTCCAGCCCCCAAAGTCTGTAAGGACAGTACAGTGGCCCTTTGTTAAGAAAGTGTGGAGACCCCTGAATTGAGTATAACTGGTTGAGAAACTATGAAAACCAAAACTAAAAGTGCTGTGTGCCAACTCAAATATAGGGATATTTAGAACTTAGTGTAGTACCCTAATGCCGCGTACACACGATCGGAATTCGATGACGGCTTTTCCGATGTGATTCTGCTCAAGTTTGCCTTGCCTACACACGGTCACGCAAAAGTTCGCTGAAATTATGACCGTCAAGAATGTGACGTACAACACTACGACGAGCAGAGAAAATTAAGTTCGATGCTTCCAAGCATGCGTCGAATTGTTTCCGAGCATGCGTAGGAATTTTGCGCGTTTGAATTGCCACAGATGATCGCATTTTTGGATGGGAACTTTTCCTGACTGAAAAATTGAGAGCATGCTCTCAATCTTTTGCTGGCTGGAATTCGGCCAGCAAAAAACCGATGGAGCATACACACGGTCGCATTTCCAATGAAAAACTCTCATCTGTCTTTGGCGGGCTGAAACTCCAATCGCGTGTACGCGGCATTTGACAAAACAGATCACAAATGAGTATATTTCACTGTAGCCTGTGTACATCGTACCTAAACATATAAAAGCTACTTGTTTTATTTGATTGATTTATTATGAATTTATGCACATTATATTGATAGTGCAACACGTTTTTAGTAATATTAATTTAAAAGCCACTGTTCAAAAAAAAGTAGGAGCTACAGCTATCAAACAGCAAGTAACGTTTACATTGGGACACCTTTGCAATTTTGTTGAGTACCAACAACTTTCTTACCCTAGGAGTTTAAATCTCAGGATCTAAAGTCAAAGCCCACCCTACACTATTGTTCCCACCAATGTGCCAAGGTATGTGCAAGAAAAATAACTCAACAAAGCTTCCACTTTAAATAAAATTGAATATTAGGACATCTACCGCAGTAAAACAAATAAACATAAGTGTACACAATAAATAGTGGCGCTATAGCTAATTAGAATGTGCCATAAACACATAAATTAATATCACCCAGTGACTGAAAGTGGAAAAGAGTCCAAGAAATATTAAAGTCCTAAAATTAGCAAAACATAAGTTGTTCAATAAAATAATCATAATAAAATATTCTTGCCTGAGAGCTTCCTACCACACCACGTGAAGATCGTGACACCGCTCCCTCATAGGTGTCAACTCACTAGAAATAATCGCCTCACATTCTCATGCTTGGCCCATCAGGCATCAACAAGTTAGGGGTTCAATGGCATTTCACACCGGTCTCCAATCTTCAATGATAATTCCCAGGCAAATAATATGTAAAAAAAAAAACCTCTAATAGTGCATTAACGTATGACAAATATTTATTAGTGTCAAAATAAAACCTCCAAATATTGCACTCACATTATGCACAGTATAACATCGCATGTAGTGTAGCATATCATGCAGCGACACTCTACTGGCATATCGCGGTCACGGCGGACCCAGAGATGTTGTCTCCACCGTAACGTCACTACTGGTACTACGTATTGCGTTACTAATGGTTGCTGTATAGCCACGTCCCAACTTGTTTCATCATTACAATGTCGTCCTGGTACTCCCGAAATGCGTCAGAACAACATCAGTTGGGTGAGACACTGCTCACCAGACGCTTGGTCCGCCGTGACCGCTATATGCCAGTAGAGTGCCGCTACACGATATGCTACAGTGCAGTATTTGGAGGTTTTATTTTGATCGCAATAAATATTTGTCATACGTTACTGCACTATTGGAGTTTTTTTTGTTTTTGCACATATTTTTTGCCTGGGGGTTACCATTGGAGATTGGAGACCGGTGTGAAATGCCATTGAACCCTTAAGGGGTTGATGCCTCTTAGACTTTTTTTTCACTTTCAGTCACTGGGTGATATTAATTTATGTGTTTATGGCACATGCTAATTGGATATAGTGCCACTATTTATTGTGTACACCGGACTTTTTGACTGGACTGGTCCGACGGAACGAATCCATCGGACAATCCGACCGTGTGTGGGCTTCATCGGACCTTCAGTGGACCTTTTCTGTCGAAAATCAGACGGACTTTAGATTTGGAACATGTTTCAAATCTTTCCGACGGACTCGAGTCTAGTCGAAAAATCCGTTTGTCTGTATGCTAGTCCGACGGACAAAAAATTACGCAAGGGCAGCTATTGGCTACTGGCTATGAATTTCCTTATTCTAGTCCCTTCGTACGTCATCACGTTTAAACTAACAGACTTTCTAACGGACTTTAGTCCATTCATGCGTGGGCAAGTCCGGTCGTTCGAAAGTCCGTTTGTGTGTTGGAAAGACCGTCGGACCTTTGATGCTGAAAAGTCCGCTCGTGTGTTCACGGCATTATAGTTGCCTGTCAATTTTGTTGTTAGGGCACACCCATGGCCCTTGTTTTGTATTACGCACCAAATAAAGTCATATAGTAGAATTCTACCATTCTTTTTTTATAGCAGCAGTGAAAAGAGATATTATTAGTTTTAAGCCTCTGCTCCAGCATCTTGAAAGGGGAAGGCTAACTGGAGGTTGCCAGGGACAGTCACTTGCAGTCAACAGGCCATACGAAATTTCAGTTTAGCTCACTACTTATACTTTTACTGCTTCTTTATGAAACATTCTTTTTTTCTGTAGGATTTGTCTTGTTATGATACCCTAGTTTCAGTTACAGACCCAGTTTCTTCTGACAGAATGTAGAATGTTTGATAGCTCTTACAATTTCTCAAATTGTCAAAAAAACATGAACTTGTCAAAACACTGGTCTGGTCCTCTGAGCAATCTTTACTTCAGTTGCTTCTAAGTGGTGACCTACTTTTCTCACCAACTCTATGTACAATTATCTCCTCCGTGTAACAGTTACATAACTTTGTGAAAGTGTTTAATCTTGTCAGTAGGTTTCGCAGTATCCTCACTTGCTTGTGTGTGTGTGTTTCAACAGAAAGCGATTAATTTAATACAGTATATTTTCTCAGTTCAACAGGACTGACATAATGTTGAAGGGCAACTCCCATGTAATTGACAAAAAAGAAAATGGTTTTAAAGCAAACCTGTACTGAGAGAAATATATAGTCTGCCATTGACCTCCTTCTGAAAATGCTAGTTTTTTGGCTAACTCAAAACAAGCATGCAGCATGTTGCTGAACTCCTGATCTGCATTCTTGTTTTGGGTCAATTGCCCAGCAAATACTAAATATAGAGAATCAGTATGATAGGCATCTTGTATATCTAGGAGCAATGGCAACCTACATACAGTGTCTTAAAAAAGCATTCATACTCCTTGAAATGTTACACATTTTGTCATGTTACAATCAAAAACGTAAATGTATTTTATTGGGATTCTATGTAATAGAGTAGACCAACACAAAGTGGCATATAAATGTGAAGTGGGAGGAAAATAATATGGTTTTCAACATTTTTTACAAATAAATATTTGAAAAGTGTGGGGTGCATTTGTATTCAGCCCCCCTGAGTCAATACTTTGCAGAACCACCTTTCGCTGCAATTACAGCTGCAAGTCTTTTTGAGGATGTCTCTACCAGCTTTGCACATCTAGAGAGTGACATTTTTGCCCATTCTTCTTTAAAAAATAGTTTAACCGCTTCAGACCCGGAAGATTTTACCCCCTTCCTGACCAGAGCACTTTTTGCGATTCGGCACTGGGTCGTTAACTGACGATTGCGCGGTTGAGCGACGTTCCACCCAAAGAAAACTGACATCCTTTTTTTCCCACAAATAGAGCTTTCTTTTGGTGGTATTTGATCACCTCTGTGGTTTTTATTTTTTGCGCTATAAACAAAAAAGAGTGAAAATTTTGTAAAAATTGCATTATTTTTTACTTTTTCTTATAATAAATATCACCCAAAAATATATAAAAAAAACAATTTTTTTCCACAGTTTAGGCCGATATGTATTCTACAAATTTTTGGTAAAAAAAAAAACGCAATAAGCGTATATAGATTGATTTGCGCAAAAGTTTTATGGCATTTTTATTTTTAATTTTTTTTGTATTAGTAATGGCGGCGATCTGCGATTTTCATCGGGACTGCTACATTATGGTGGACACATCGGACACTATTGAGAACATTGTCATTTATACAGCAATAAGTGTTATAAAAATACACTGATTACTGTGTAAATGACACTGACAGTGAAGGGGTTAACCACTAGGGAACGATAAAGGGGTTAATTGTGTCCTAGGGAGTGATTCTAACTGTGGGGGGATGGGCTTCAAGTCACATGACAGCGATCACTGCTCCCAATGACAGGGAGCAGTGATCTCTGTCATGACACAAGCCAGAACGGGGAAATGCCTTGTTTACATAGGCACTTCCCTGTTCTGAGGCTCCGTGACACGATCGCCGGGACCGCGGGCACAGTCAAGCACGGAACGCGGCATCTCTTAACCGCTTGCTGACTGGTACACGCTGATATACGTCGGCAGAAGGGCACATACAGGCAGATTAACGTACCTGTACATTGCCCTTTAAGAAGCGGTTTGCGGATGCGCACGTGCCCGCCGTGATCTCTGTGAGTGTGATCGCAGGTCCCGCAGACTCGATGTCCGCGGGGATACCCGCGATTGTCTCATGGAGAGGAAGAACGGGGAAATGCTGATATAAACAAGCATTTCCCCGTTCTGCCTAATGACAGGTCACTGATCACCGCTCCCTGTAATCGGGAGCGGTGATCAGTGTCGTGTCACACATAGCCCCTCCCCCCACAGTTAGAATCACTCCCTAGGACACACTTAACCCCTACAGTGCCACCTAGTGGTTAACCCTCTCACTGCCAGTCACATTTACACAGTAATCAATGCATTTTTAATTGCACTGATCGCTGTATAAATGTGAATGGTCCCAAAATCAAGCCAAAAGTGTCCGATCTGTCTGTCATAATGTCGCAGTCACGATAAAAATCACTGCCATAAAACTATCCCCTATTTTGTAGACACTATAGCTTTTGCGCAAACCAATCAATAAACGCTTATTGCGATTTTTTTTTACCAAAAATATGTAGAAGAATATGTATCGGCCTAAACTGAGGAAAAAAAATGTTTTTTTTAATATATTTTTGGGGGATATTTATTATAGCAAAAAATAATGCATTTTTTTCTAAATTGTCGCTATTTTTTGGTTTATAGCACAAAAAATAAAAACAGCAGAGGTGATCAAATACCACCAAAAGAAAGGTCTATTTGTGTGGAAAAAAGGACGTCAATTTTGTTTGGGAGCCACGTCGCACGACCGCACAATTGCCACGTAAAGCGATGCAGTGCCGAATCGCAAAAAGTGCTCTGGTCGTTGGGCAGCCAAATGGTCCGGGGCTTAAGTGGTTAAAGGGGACATACAGTTATGCCCATTTGCCCACCGCTGCCATTGTGCCATCGTATATCGGCGTGCAGCAGTCGGCAAGTGGTTAAGCTCTGTCAGAATGGATGGAGAGCAATTTTTAAGTCTTGCCACAGATTCTCAATTAGATTTAGGTTTGGACTTTAACTAGGCCATTCTAGTTCAAATATACTTTGATCTAAACCATTCCATTGTAGCTTTGGCTGTATGTTTAGAGTTGTCCTCCTGCTGGAAGATGATGGATTGATGGATATTTTTTTATAACCTAACACTGCTTTAAATTTCTCTACAACTTTATCCCTGACCTGTCTGGTGTGTTCTTTGGTCTTCAAGATGCTGTTTGTTCACTAAGGTTCTCTAACACACATTTGAGGGCTTCACAGAACAGCTCTATTTATACTGAGATTAAATTACACAAAGGTGGACTATATTTACTAATTAGGTGACTTCTGAAGGCAATTGGTTCCACTAGATTTTATTTAGGGGCATCAGAGTAAACGGGGCTGAATACAAATACACGCCACACTTTTCAGATATTTATTTGTAAAAAAATTTGAAAACCATTTATCATTTTCCTTCCACTTCACAATTATGTGCCACTTTGTGTTGGTCTATCACATAAAATCCCAATAAAATACACTAACGTTTTTGGTTGTAACATGACAAAATGTGGAACCTTTTTAAAGGGGTGTGAATACTTTTTCAAGGCACTGTATTTGTTTCAGTATAGGTTTGATTATGGTTCAGATTCTTTGGCTGTCATGATGTAGGATAAAACTACATTAAAACTAAATGAAACTCTGGCTTATTTGTGAAAATCATTGTGCTCTGGTATTCATGGCATGTGACCATGGCTTCTGTTTATATCTGCTGTCAGCAGAGGGGGGCCTTAGGTAGAAATGTCACCAATTTTGCATGTGGCCTATGTTACATTAGTGATCCTGTTGCTGGTGAGAAATCGCCAATGGCAGGATCCCTAAAAACTAGAGAGATAATACCTACTTCCATATGTTGCTCCCTCTACAGCTGAATGAGCAGAGTCCCTCCCTCACATAAGAAATTAAAGTAGGTGATAATTCTACTTATCTTGTGCTTGCCCTGCATAGCAAACTATCAGTGGCAAATTCACTTTAGCGACAGACTTGCTAGTGTGGCGTGGCCTTGGGTTGAATAAGTTGCCAATTTTGGGTCTCCATAGGGCCTTCCAATGTGCTGGCCTGGAGTGGTGGCTTCAGCAGCATCTGAAGAGAAGCTGGAAGGTTGAAGGAACAGTTAGGTTCATCTTCATGTAAGGTACTGGTACTGGAGAACCAAAGCATAGCGTCTACTCTGAAAGTCCAAATAAAATGTAATTGCGATGTAACAGCAAAACAGACATATCATTATCAAGTGTCACTTCTTGTAGGACAGGCTGCCATTTTGCAAACTGCCAAATATGTCCTGCACAATGTCCGAACAAGCAAAGGGCTGTGCATGAGTTCTTGTGGAAGATAGCACCATTTTTCCTAAGCTGGAAAGTGCCGTCCAATCTTTACAAGAATGTTGCAACTATGGTGTCATATGTGAAAAAGTGTCACTCGTTCCACTACATCCTGTTGATAGCACGGCATACCCAGAATAGGGGAATATTCCATAGCATCATGGTATCCTAAGTGCTGGATTCACTCTGTTGCATTGTGCATGTTATTCTAATGTGCACCATTGCTTTGGTACATTGTGTTTCCATTCATTCTGAATAGTATCCCAATGCACCTGCATTGCAGTGCACCGTAATGCACTACTGTGTATTGCAGTGCACTGCGTTGCTAAAAGTGGTACATGCACCTGCGTATTAATGCATGACATAACATGCCACACAGATGTAAATGTTTCTAATTCAGAGCTTCTCAAGTATAATATATTAGCTTTAGACCATCAATAAGTGCAAAAGTTTCAAATCACTACTAAATTTGTATAATCTGGCCCATTTTAACAAAAAGTATACCCCTAGAACCCGCATACATACTGTACATACAAAGCACGTGAGAACGCACATTATATATTCATCCACCTAATGCACATCCTGTAATTAAACAGAATACAGTATGTCACATGTGGGGTAATTGCTGAGCACTGCAGGTTAATCTCCATTACTCCAAACTTAAGCTTTGCAAGTAATCTTTAGGGATATCATAACATCATGAATCATCTCTACTATTAATTTACATGACATTGGTGCCAATTACAGGATATCCTTTTGTGATACAATCCTTACAAAGAACAAGAGCACCATGCAGCGAATTGCATTCTGATAATAGAGGCAGCACCAAAATGTACCATTGACAACGTTTTTTGTTTCAATTTTCTTTATGTGACTGCCTTTAGATATTTGTAGACAAATCCAGGAGCAGATATGATGTTGGAGAGGTGTAGGGACTGCTGAGAGGAGTCCTAGAATTCTCCACTGCTCAAGAAACCATATGTTTTTCAAATAAAACAAAAACTTTAAATTGGCATACATTATAATAAGTCTTGTGAGCTGCTATGGGTTAACTGATAAACTAGCTGCCAGCACCCTAAAACACTCTCATATAAATGTGTACCAATACTCAATAATCAAAAAATGAAAAAAAAAATGGTGCAGCGCTAATACAATTTGCATTAGCGCTGCGCCATTTTTGTTTATTGAAAAACATAAAATTGCACATTCTCGTTTTTATTTTAACATAAACATATAACATAGTTGGTCAGGAAAGGGGTGAAACCTGCGTTGAAGATCTTGTAATTTCTATGGAAGGAAAGTTAAACAATAGCTCTAAACAGCTTACAGCTGTTTTTGTATTGTGCAGGGAATGCTGGGAAAGAAATGGGGGCTTCCAAGTAGATCGCAAACCTCAAGGAGGTGACCTGTGCACTGGCTTTTATCGGCATGATAAGTCCAACTCTGCTGCATATGTAGCTCCCATCCCTTTCCCATCAGTGGCTTCTATACCCCCTTGATGCTTGCCCAGATTTATTTAATGCTTATTTGTGTTTACCTTTCTCAAATATATTCTGGCAGGTCACCCAACACATTGGGTCCTCTTCTTTATTGGTCTTAGTGGTGGACAGCGGTGGGCAGTCCAGGATGGTGCAGTGTATGGTGCTGACATGATGACATCAGCTCTGCCCATTGCATAAATACAGGGCATCCCCTGCTAAACAGAATGGCCAAACCCATGTGAAAGGGCCCTTGTAACGAGCCCCTTGCTCGCTCGGTTCCACGCTCCCGACACTCCTCTGCAGCTATCGAATCAGACTGCAGATCGCAACATCTGATTGTTCGGCCATCCGATGCTCCGGGACTAGAACTACAGCTCTGTGCCGTTCTAGTCCAGTTGTGATAGCTCAGAACAAACATCAGGCAGGCTGTATGTAAGTTCAACCAGGAATCTCACTTTATTGCAAAATACAGGCTTTTATACACTAAAAGTGCAGGTGCAGACCTCCTGCTCATATTACTCTAACAATACAGCTGTAACCTAATTAACCTAATTAGCATGAGCTAATTAACTAATCCCTTTAGACAGCCTAGATGACTCAGACATGACTTTTAGGCCAGACTGGCCGTCTTGTAGTTCACAAAATCCAATCAACATTATCACAATCAACATAGACTCTTCTTCACACAATAGCAGAGTTAATTAAGACAAACAAGAATGGGGATCTAATAACTCTTAGATCCCATACTATAGACTTATTTACAATACACATTTTAGCAGACAACAGACAGACAGGTGCTGGAATTTACATCAGCATCTCCTAACAGTATCTGTCCCAGCATTATGAATCAGCCACTATTCCAATATGGCAAATCCAGTGTCCCCAGAGTCTGTGTGTCCTAAGGGACCAGGACCCGAATCCACAGTAATATCACCTCAAGGGTCCCCAGGCATACAGCTCACAAAGAGCACCGTTCCCCCAAATGCAAGGGCCCCCGATCGATCGGCAAGAGGCTAGCATACAGTCCCCTCCAAAAGTCTCTCTCCCGGCTAGGTCTGTCACAGCCCTAAAGGTGAGTATTGCAGCCAAGGCTTCCTTTTTTAAATCTAGGGGAACTTATTGTATAAAAAAGGAAATTTAGCCAGTGTTTGGCTTTAAAGAGGAACATCAGTCCCCCATAACGCCAGCCCTGCCCTCCCTTCCCAGCACCACCAAAGTCTGGCACATGTGCAGATATGCCAAAGGGCTCTGCCTGGCCTTTGGAACCGGCAGAGACCTGTGGTATTTCCCACACATGTAGATACCCTGAGATCAGGGACTTCCATACATCTGGTACCTTTGCGCATGCACAGGGAAACCCCTGCACCTGTGCAGATGTACCACAGGTCTGTGCTGGGTCCCAAAGCCTTGGAGCATATCTGCGCACGCATGGAATCTGGCGGCGACCTCCACTTTAAAGCGCTTTCAAAGGCAGAAGGTTTTTTATCCTAACGCATTCTATGATTTAAGATAAAAAACCTTCTGTGTGCTGCTCCCCTCCCCCGCCCCCCTAATACTTACCTGAGCCCCATCTCTATACAGCGATGTTGCATGAGAGACTCGGCTGTCCAGGACTAACTCTCCTGATTGGCACACACAGAGGGCCTAATTGGCTCCCGCTGCTGTCAAAGTCAGTAAGCCAATGAGGAGAGAGAGGGGGCAGGGCTGAGCCATGGCTCCGTGTCTGAACAGACACGCAGATTCTTGGCTCATATGCCCCCATAGCAAGCCGATTACTGCTTCCCTTGCCCCCCCCCTCAATAGGCAGAAGACAATAGCCCAGCAGGAGGGATTCCCGAATCAGCACTGTGTTGCAGTGACCATGGTTGCAAGAAAGAAATTTGCTCTGTGTATGGCTGGCCTTAGAGGCACCAGGGAGTGCAATGTTTCTCTCGCCTGGGCGAGAAAAGACGGAGGACTGTGCTGCAGCACAAAAGAATAGGAAACACTTAAAAGAGAAGTAAAGGATTTTTTTTTCCCCCAAATCATACTTACCTAGGTGGATGCAGCATCGGTCCGATGCTGCATCTGTCCCCTGGTGCCTCTACACTGAGAACCTAGCGATCGAACACCGCCAATCACTCGGCTTTCACAGCTCCATGAGTAGAGGGCTGTAGACTGTCAGGCACAGCTCTCTGCTCTTCTCCCGCCTCACTTACTGGAGCTCTGGGCTGTGGAGGGGGCGGAGCAGCCATCTCAGTCTCTCAGCGGCTCGCTGAGAGGCTGAGACAAGAGTCAGTCAATCGGTGGTGTCAGCAAAGAGCGGACCTTAGCCTGCTCTCTGCTGAAAACGGGTCACAGGAGTGCAAAACGAATTGCACTCCTGTGATCCATAGGAGAAGTACAGCCAAACAAGCTTTGGCTGTACTTCTCCTTTAAGAAAAGAAAAACTAAATTTTTTTAAAATCTAAATGATGGAGGGGGAGCTAGGTGCAAATAACTTTTTATGGTGTGAAAGTGCACTTCAATGCAGAACTAAAGGATTTTTTTTGCCATCTCTGTCCCATTGGGGAGATTTCAATTCACTTCCTGTTCTATAGTTAAAACCCGGAAGTGAGAGGAAATCCCTCCAAAATGTGGGAATACCTGGTTGTCACCAGATAGGTGCCCTCATCAGAAGATTTCCCCACTATTCCTGTTCTGGTGATGACCCAAAATTGGGGATTTTCTTTTACTTTTGGTGATAAAGTTAATCAGAAGGTGAATCTCCCTACTGGGTACGCAGACAGCAATAAAATCCTTATTTGCTGACTTGTGTTCTAATCCCACTCCACTCTCCAAAATAAAGAAAACATTTTTGCCTTTAGTTATACTTTAAGGGTCACAATCCATCCAAAGTGAAGGTAACCTTCTTCAGAGTTCACTTCACTTCAGAGTTTTAAAATAACTCATTTCAGATTTGAAACTTAGCTATTTGGGATTATGGAGTTCCATGTGTCACTTTCTGTACTTGAATGACAATAAGGGAGCCGTTTTAAACTTTATAATAACAGGTTCGTTTTGCGGGTCCCCAATCCACAATACAAGAACTCAGCCCCTGCACTTAGTCGCTGCACATAACACTTTACTAGCAGTGGAAGTAGTCTAGACCCAGAGATAAAATAGGTAGAGAAATACAGGAACATTGATTTGATCATTGCTTTGTAAAAATGTTTTTATAAAGGACCCTCTTCCTGCTGTTTGATATTATGAAAAGGAAAAAAATACTAAATACAAAATCTTTACTAACGACTGGTAATACTGCAATTCCAGGTTAATAGAACACCTAAACCAAGCTAAAAAATTTTTTTAATATATTGTAGTTTACAAGTGCTAAGATGTGGTGTTACATTGGTTACATTTACATTTGTTTTATGTTTTTCAGGTTAAAAACATTTTCTGAAAGTACGGAAAATACTTGTTGATCCTTCCAGTAGGAATGGGCCGAACGACCCCTTGCACCAGAAAGTTCGAAACCGAATAACGAACCCCATTATAGTTTATGGGACCCGAACTGGAAAAATCAAAAGTGACCATTTTGAAGGTGTATATGCAAGTAATTGGGAATACAATGGTTATGGGGTCCGGGTACTGCCCTGGGGGACATGTATCAATGAAAAAAAAGTTTGTAAAAAACTTCATTTTTAAATGAGCAGTGATGTATTGATGCTTAAAGTGAAAGCATAAAAATGAAAAATTCCTTTCAATACAGTGCCTGGAGGGTCCTCTTAGTCTACCTGTAAAGTGGTACATCTGTACTGTATATAAAAGCTACTGCAGCAATAATTGCATTTATAAAGCCAAAAAAAATTAAATTTTCCCTGCAAGCTTTCTTTATTTTGTAAGCAACGACTTGCGGAGCCAGTCCGTAGGATGAGACCGCAATGTAGTGCACTGGGAACAAGATTAGAGATTTTTTGGATAAATTCTGGTGTCTCTTCCACAGACTTTGGATAGAAGTAACAGGTGCAGAAAAATTGGTCTTTGGGTGTCAGTGGCACCTTCACACCATAACCCTATTGAGGTACTCTTGATGAAAGCAAGAATTGGCCTTGCTGTCAAAAATGTAAATGATATGCACCTGTCAAACAGGTGGGGAAAAATTGGACTTTGGGTGTCGGTGGCGCCTTCACACCATAGCCCTATAGAAGTACTCTTGATGAAAACAAGAATTGGCTTTGCTGTCAAAAATTTTAATGATATGCACTTGTCAGGCTTGAATGGAGGAGAGGATTTGGATGCCGCACACCGGATGTAGTCAAAAAACTTCACTTTATTGAAAAAATGGGATCATCAAAATAACAAGACTGTCATGCAGAAAGTACAGGTAAGCTGACGCGTTTTGCACTCAGTCCTGAGTGCGAAACGCGTCAGCTTACCTGTACTTTCTGCATGACAGTCTTGTTATTTTGATGATCCCATTTTTTCAATAAAGTGAAGTTTTTTGACTACATCCGGTGTGCGGCATCCAAATCCTCTCCTCCATTCAAGCCTGCCTTGTCTAGCATTCAGCCAGCACCTGGAACTCTTCTGCTCTGAAACTTTCACTTACACCTGGGTCAGTGTCAGCCTGAGCGGTGGAAACACTTTCTTTGATATGCACTTGTCAAACAGGTGTGGAAAAATTGGTCTTTGGGTGTTAATTGTGCCCATGAAACCTACACCAAAAAAATTCTTCCAGATGAAATCAACACCCCGAACGCTAGGTAGCCTAAAAGTCCTGCAGAGATTCCACATCCCAAAAACACTTATTCAGCGACATCAGCATCAGGGGCTTCATAGCTGCTGGTAATTCAGGACTGATTCATTTTGATAAATGTCAGACGGCCCATGGAGTCTGTGGACAGACGCGTTCTATTATCAGTAACAAAACCTCCAGCAGCACTGAATGCCCGTTCAGAAAGCACGCTGGATGCAGGGCAGCCCAGCAACTCAATTGCATACTGGGCAATAGACATGTGCATTCGTTTTTGTCCAAATGCATTATTGTCCGAATTTCGGGTATTTTCGTTATCGTTTTAACAAACGATAACGAACGTGCAGAATCCGAAAACCGAAAGATCCAACACAAACAAGTGCTTTATTTTCATGTTTGTTGCAACAACAGTTCGATATAGATAGGCGATTCGACATGACGCTGACAATAGGGATCTGTGTCCATTAAACCTGTGGTCGAATGTGCCTAACCTTAGCTCTATTAGTCCAAGACTATTCTACATAGAGAGAAAAGATTCGACATTATAGAGACAATAGCAAACATGGTTGAATGTGCCTAACCTAACTCTATTAGTCCAAGATTATTTGACATAGAGAGAAAAGATTCGACATAGAGAGAAAAGATTCGACATTATAGAGAATATAGCAAAAAAGGTCAAATGTGCCTAACCTAACTCTATTAGTTCAAGATTATTCAACATAGAGAGAAAAGATTCGACATAAAGATTCGACTAAGCAGTCGCCGCGATCGGACCTTTATGGTCAAATGCTCCGCCCATAGGCTATAGAAGAATTCTAATGTTGGTTGACTAGTAATAATAATTAATAAATATAATTATTACTAGTGTCATATAACATTAGAATTCTACTATAGCTTGTAGGCGGAACATTCAACTGGAAATGTACGATTGCGGCGTCGTACAGTTTAGCTGCTCTGTCGAATCTTCTTAGAACATTCGACAGACACCATAAGCCTTCAATGACAGATTTGACCTTAATTATATCGGATTTTCGGACAAATGCATTTTTTTTAACGAAACGAAATAAATAAAAACGAATTTCGGGAGTAACTAAATAAATTAATTTTTCAGACGAAAACGAAATTCGGAAACAAAATATTTCAGTGTGCACATGTCTACTGGGCAAGTTCTACTCTCATAACCCAGTAAGCCAGTGGATCGTCGACTGGAAAGCTCTCCATCTCTGTTTTCGCTCCTAGATAATTGTCCGCCATGTGAGGCAGATGCTGCTGATGGGATGCAGAAGCTGACAGCCCTGGGCGGCAAGGACTAAAAAAATTGTGAAGTGCATCACTTAGGCGGCCACCTTCTCCACCGCTCCTCTCTTGACCAACAGAAGTTTTCCACGACACTGTAACCTACCAGAGTCAGGAAAAGCATTAGCAAAGCAAAGCAAAGCAAACTCCTCTTTAAGGTGTCCTCAAGAGATTTCATGAGGACTGGATGAGTTCTGGGACTTTCCCCTTGGAACGGTGGTCAAGGTGGGTTGCCAACCAATAGTGATCCTTCTCCTTTATGCCACGTATTCTTGGGTTCTTTCGCAGACTTTGAAGCATGAGGGAGCCCAAGCACCGCAAATTTGCAGAGGCATGAGAAGCAGACTCCTCTGGGTCACTGAGGATACTATAGTATCTGGAACTTCCTCCTCCCAGCCAAGTACTACTCCCAAGGGTTCTGGGGATGGAAAACCATCTCTTACTGTTTGACGTATGTCTACCTCTGCTTCAGTGCCTCCAAAACTGCCAGAATCCTCCTCCTGCTCCCTCTCCTCTTGTGTGTTTTGTGGCATAGTGACAGTGGTGTCTGCATAAAGTGGGCCTTGAGAGGAAAGGAAGTCCTCCTCTTCCTCCCACTGCTCTGTCTTGAGTGCCATGTCTGCAATGCCACGCAGAGTCTGCTTCAGCAGAAACACAACAGGGATTGTGTCACTGATGCATGCATTGTCACGGTTCACCATTCTTGTGGCCTCCTCAAATGGTGACAGTACAGTGCATGCATCCTTTATGAGCAGCCATTGGTGTGGGGAGAAAAAAGCCAAGCAGGCTTGAGCCTGTCGTTGTGCCATACTCACACAGGTACATGTTGATGGCCCTCTGCTGCATGTGCAGCTGCTGCAGCATTGCCAAAGTCAAATTCCACCTGGTGGGCATGTCACAAATCAGGCAGTTTACGGGCAGATGGAATTCCAGCCAACGACTCTTCTGGCCTGCTTTAGCAGATCTTCCAACCCTGGGTAGCTATTCACGAAATGCTGCACCACCAAATTAAGGACATGTGCCAGGCATGGCCCATGTGTCAACTTTCCCTGTCTAAGTGCGGACAGGAGGTTTGTGCCATTATTGCACACCACCATTCCTGGCTCCAGCTGGCATGGCGTGAACCACCTCTGCAGAGCTTCAAGAATCTCTGCTCCGGTGTGGTTCCTGTCCCCTAGACACACCAGCTGAAGCACTGCATGGCACCTTCTAGCCTGACTCATTGAATAGCCCCTTAAATGCTTAGGGGGTACTTGAGGTTCATAGGACAATTCAGCAGAGGAGGGCATTTAGGAGGAGGAGGGGGTAGAGCTGACAATTCTCGCATCATTACCACCAGCTTTAAGACAGGAAGTGTGCTACTGGCAGAATCAGCAGATGAAGATAAAGGGGAAAAACTCTTTTTTTAGAAAACTAATGTAGCCATTACATCTAAAGACTGGTATTGGTTATTACAGGTGTTTTTACTGTATGTTAAGCATGGCATTATATAATCACATCAGTCCCTGCCCTCAAGAAGCTCTATCTTACATACACACTTACTTGGGCCAATTTAGACAGGAGTCAATTAGCCTAATATTTGGAGTGTTTTTTGTCTCTGGAGTTTTTGGAGTGTGGGAGGAAACTGGAGTAACTGGAGGAAACCCACACAAGCTCAGGGAGAACATGCAAACTCCATGCAGTTTGTACCATGGCTGGGATTTGAACCAAGGACCCTAGTGCTGTAAGACACAAGACCACTCAACACTGAGCTGGTATGCTGCAACATATTTATTTTTTGTTCTTGGGTGTTCATATAATGTAACTGAAATGTGTGTTGAACGTGAAATCTGAAATTATAGTTCCTATAATAAGTAAGCTGCGAGAAGGTAAAAAATTGACAATTAAACATCTCTGAAAATGTAGGATACAGTATATTCTACCCACTAAATAGCTTGAGCTGCTGATTGATTGGTTCTAAGGGAATGATTTAATAAAACTGGAGAGTGCAAAATTTGGTGTAGCTCCAATCGCAACCAAGCTGCAACCAATCCAGCTTTTGGTCAAAGCTTAATTGAACAAGCTGAAGTTAAAGCTGATTGGCCACCATGCACAGCTGCACCAGATTTGGCACTCTCCAGCTTTAGTAAATCAACCCCTAAGCCCCCGTTCACACCGGAGTTACTTGTCATGCGATTTGACAGGTCAAAATTGCATGACAAGTTGCACCCTATTGTTAGCAATAGAACTGTTCAAATCCATGCAATGCCAACTTTGGGGTGCCACACCGATTTGAAAGAGAAGTTCCTGCACTATTTTTGGTGATTTCAGGTGCAACTTGTATAGACATCTGTGCATGAAGTCGCACAGATATCAGCCAAGTCACCCCTTGAAGTTGCACTGACATGCGGCTTTGAAATCGTGCAATGTCAAGTGAAGTCACACAATTTCAAAGTTGGACTCGGTGTGAATGGGAGCTATGTGTTACTAGTGGAATCAGAAGTCAATGCTGTACAGTAGATTGCAGCCTGGAACAGTGGTTCCTCAGGACAGGCAAGCATTTAATATCCTCTGTTAGCATCTAAGTGTAGCGGCCCTGCTCTGGGCTAGCTAAATTTAGTGTATGGGTCTGCTGTTATCAGCTGAGCTGCAATATGCTTTTTAGGTCTGATCAGGTTTATCACTAAACCTGGGGGTTGAATGCTTCTGCTTGTCTTTGGAAGATTGTTCCAGAAATAGTGTAGGATGGTCAGCCACCAGATTATGACTATTTATCTGACCTTAGCCAGTCCCCAAACGGAGGCCAGAAGGTGTGGCTGGGGGGAAGATAAAAGTTTTGGGGGGGGGGTCTGATGAGAACTCTCTCCTGGGCTTTTCCCCCTGGGAGGCAGTATGTGTGTGATACAGAAGACCCTGTTTTTTTTCCAGCGGCCCCTTTGGGTGTGACAGCTACATAAGAGTTTATAGATGGGGGTAAAGTAAAAAAAAAGTAACCTTTCTTGTAAGAAACATAGAGGATGCCATTGTTGGCGTCTTATTATATAATTGCTAGATTCTTGACTGTCATGCTAACCCTATTATTGAAGCTTTGAGTACTTTGAGCTGCTGATCCAGAAAAAGTATGCAGGCAAGGACATTTGAGTGTCTGTCCTGGAAAAATCTGAATAAAGTCAAAGTTTTGAAGCCAGAGGGTCAGCATAATTAACCAGCCAACTGCATAAAGATGGCACTGTCCTTCTAGGAAGAAATTCAGATTAAAATAGTTGTAAAGGTAAAGGGTTTTTTGCCCCCATGGCAAGCCCCTTTCTATGGGGGCATACATCCGCTGCTCCAGGTAAGCTGGCAATAACAGACTGTTGCTCCAAACTTAAAACACAGAGGGATTTCTTCAGAATAACAAAAAGTAGGAATCTGCAACAAAGGTTGTTATAATCCTTGCAATGTACATCGATCACCCAGAGGGGAATGTTTGTTTCTCAATTAAAGTGGTTACGCTTTAAAGAAGAAATAAAGCAAAAACTCATTTGGCTGTACTTCTCCTATGGATCACAGGAGTGCAATTTGTTTTGCACTCCTATGAACCGTTTTCAGCTGAAGTCCGCTCTCTGCTGATGTCACAGAAGTCAGTCCAGGCACTGCGTCATCCTGACAATGAAGTCTGGATCCGCCACGTGCCGACACCCGACTCAGCCTCTCAGCAAGCTGGCGAGAGACTGAGCCGGCCGCCCCCGCCCCTCCACAGCCCAGCACTCCAGTGAGTGAGGAGGGGGCAGAACAGAGAACTGACAGTCACCAGCTCTCAGCTCGGGGAGATGTCAGAACCAAGTCATCGGCGGTGTCTGATCGCTCAGTTCTCAGTGCAGAGGCGCCGGGAGACAGATGCAGCATCGGACGACAGTGCTGGATCCCTGGACAGGTAAGTGTCCTTATAATAAAAGTCAGCAGCTACAGCATTTGTAGCTGTTGACTTTCAATTTTTTGAGGGGGGGAGACTGGAGAACCGCTTTAAATACCAGAGGTTTTGAATAACGGACAGAGGGATTTGGTTACAAAAGGGGGGACAGTTGGGAGCTATGATTCAGCTGAGCACATGAGCTGTCATTCACTATGCTGCAAGCTCATACTAATAGCCCCAGAGACTGGAGCTCTAAGACCAGTTCATTTATAGTAAGTATCTTCTACATATGTCCCTATTTTAGAAGAACCCATGAAGAATAGGGCTGGTGTAGCAGTTTCTACAAATTTGAATCTCAAGCACGTTCTTCTGAAAACTCATTTTCCAGAACTACGGTCGATATTCTGTGAAATTCACAAACATTTGAAATGCCACTGGCAATGCAACTTTTCCTCGTTTCTTATCTGTTTACAGAATCATTAATTTTCAGCTTCATCCCAAATCCTTCAATCTCCCAGATTATAGGGGATTGGTGGCTGTCTGATGATACTGCACATCATTTCTAGAAATTGCAACCTATCATTCTGATCACTAACCATGACAGCCGATATCTGTTTGAAAGAGAATTGATCTTTTATACACAGTAATAATACAATTTACAATATCTTTTTCTTTTCAGGCAAAATAAAAAAAAAAACAAAAAAGATATAGGCTGATCATCTGCATGTGTTTGATCTTTTGCAAATTGACATTTCAGGTGAGGCTTTTTTTTTGTTCACTTGGCTTAAAAGTGTGCTTATGATATATTTGATCTGACAGCTAGCCCAGAGCTGTCAGAGTTTATAGTAAGGTGTAAATGAAAGGCTTATGCTGACAAAGGGATCTGTACCAATAGACCTGATTTCCCTAGGCAGTGTTCATATTTTTGCTGACAATATTTGGAGGAGTCCAGCCCCTTGTATTCCTGCCACGCTTCTCTGGCTTCTCCCGCCGTGTTCTTGGAAACCCAGAAGGGGCTGCAGAGTTGAAGTTAAATAGTAGCCCTTGAGTGTAATGCCGCATACACACGATCGCACATTCCGACAACAAAATCCATGTTTTTTTTCCGACGGATGTTGGCTCAAACTTGTCTTGCATACACACGGTCACACAAATCTTGTCGGAAATTCCAAACGTCAAGAATGCGGTGACGTACAACACGTATGACGGCACTAGAAAAGGGAAGTTCAATAGCCAGTGCGCCACCGTTTGGGCTTATTCTGCTAATCTCGTGTTAGTAGAAGTTTGGTGAGAGAGACGATTTGCGCTTTTCATCCTTGGGATTTTCCGATCGTTACTGCTCTTTAGTTTGTGATTTTGGGTTCGTATCTGGTTTTCAGTGCGTGTAGTCAGTTCGCATTTGTTTTTCAGTGCGTATTATTATAGTACGTATTTGATTTTGCAGTGCGTTCTTGTCCGCTTGTTTCTGATTTTCAGCTTGCTCTTCTCAGGCCTTTCTGTTTTTCAGTGCTTTCTGTTAGTTCGTTCTGATGAGCCGACCGTTTTGAAGCCATGTTGCGGGTACATACTCATCGTAGAGTTTGTGCTGTGCAGGGGCTTGGTATTGGGGTTCTTACTTTGACCCAAGCCCAGTCCATGAACAGGGGTAGGAGGAGTTCATGGACAAAGTAATGGTTACTCCAGCGTGACCAATTCTCTCATATGCCTTTGTTGCAGGAGATCTGTGAGAATAATCCTGATGATTTCAGGAATTATCTTCGGATGACGGACCCAGTTTTTCACCGTTTGTTGGCTTTGCTGTCCCTTTATATTAGCAGGCAGGACACCTGCATGCAGAAAGCCATCACTTCCAAGCAGAGGCTAGTCGCCACATTGCGGTACTTGGCGACGGGGAGAAGTCTGCAGGACATCAAGTTCTCAACAGGCATCTCCCCCCAGGCTTTGGGGATCATTATTCCAGAGACCTGTTCTGCCATCATTCAGGTCCTGCAGAAGGACTATATTAGGGTAAGTTTTCTTCTTTAACCGGTTCAATAAAGGGCATTTTCACCCCCTTCCTTCCCAGGCCAATTTTTAGTTTTCAGCGCTGTCGCACTTTAAACGACAATTGCGCGGTTGTGCGACGTTGTACCCAAAAAAAATTGATGTCCTTTTTTCCCCACAAATAGAGCTTTCTTTTGGTAGTATTTGATCACCTCTGCGGTTTTTATTTTTTGCACTATAAACAAAAGAAGAGCGACAATTTTGAAAACAACACAATATTTTTTACTTTTTGCTATAATAATAATCCCAATTTTTTTTAAAAAAAAACAAATTTTTTCCTCAGTTTCAGCCGATACGTATTCTTCTATATATTTTTGGTAAAAAAAAAATCGCAATAAGCGTATATTGATTGGTTTGCGCAAAAGTTATAGCGTCTACAAAATACGGGATAGATTTATGGCATTTTAAAAAAAAAAATATTTATTTATTTTTTTTACTAGTAATAGCGGCGATCGCGATTTTTTTTCGTGACTGTGACATTATGGCGGACACATCGGACACTTTTGACACATTTTTGGGACCATTCACATTTATACAGCTATCAACGATCAATGCTATAAAATTGCATTGATTACTGTGTAAATGTGACAGGCAGTGAAGGGGTTAACCACTAGGGGGACACAAGGGGTTAAACAACAAGGGGTTGCGAACAACGCTGCGTCCCGGGACAGCAAGGGGAGACAGAGAGCTTGTACGCTCCCTCATCTCTTTTTTAATACCTACATTTCATTCCTTGGAATTAGCTACGCTCCTTGGACTGTATGAGCATCTATAAATAAACGCATTTTAATGGAGTTACGCTATGTGGATCAATTCTTTTATTACATATAACACTTTGGAGCGGATGTCCGGCTGGAAATAGGATCACAATAGGGGACTATCATCTTCCCCCATCTCCTTCCTTTGCACGAGTGGCTGGTCTGGATCGAGGAACTGAATTGGAGGGGATATCAATATACAAGGATTCGATCGGCACCCGGATTTGATTGGCACCTGGTACATCTTATGCTTATACCCCTGCAGGGGTATAGCGTTCCGGTGAGTGGAATCACATCAGGGGGAGTTGGTTTTAAAATACCTGGAAGAAGTCGGGTGGAAGACATCATATAAACTTTTTGTTATTTCACATGAGACTTATTGCTGTTATTAATTGTATCACCACCAGTCTATTAGAGACACACTTATATATAATTAGTGTTTATTCCTATATTTTGTATTATATTTCACTTTTATATATATATACCTTATATATATACATTTTTCACACACATCCTTTTGTATCTTCAGCACTTCACCATAGAGGGTTGTGTACACCCTCTACCTTATATAATTTCTTACATATATACCTCTTATATATATATTTTTCACACACATCTCTTTGCATCTTTAGTTCTTCACCATAGAGGGTTGCGGATACCCTCTACCTTATATATTACTTGCAGTTTACTTTCACCATTCAGCAGGTGCTGGAACACTGCCTATTGGACTGCACCTGACACTTTTGCACTTACCACTTATCATTCACATTATACTACACCACTAGGGATTATTAGTGTTTACCTTTGCATATGGGATTACGGCTGCACCTAATGTTTACTTATATCAATAATTTTTTATTTTATTAATCAGCACCTACTTAATTTTATGTGGGATATATACCATTGTATCCAAAGTGTTATTGTTTATTGCCGTTCCCTATAGTATGTCACATAGACACATTTATCATCATTATTAGATAATCATTATATACCAACACATCCTTTATGCACAGCGCCACTCCCTATTTTTATAGCTATCCTTTTGAGGGTACACGTTAGTGTCCCCTGCCTATATAGGGGGGCTGCAGTTGCAAATATATCCTGTAGCGCGGATCCATTGACAAAACAAAAAAAGGGTTAAATATGTTTCCTAGGGAATGATTCTAACTGTAGGGGGCGGGGACGTACAAGGGGAGGAGACCGATCAGTGTTCCGCTGTACTGGGAACACAGATCGCTCTCCCCTCACCTGACAGGACGTGGATCTGTGTGTTTACACACACAGATCCACGGTCCGGCCCGGTTAACGGGCAATCTCGGGTGCCCAGCGGACATCGCGGCCGCCGGGCACACGCACCGGGTCCCGAGCAACGCGGCGGCGCGCGCGCGCCCGCTAGGCGGCCGGGAAGCCCAGGCCGTCATATGACGTCCACCCAGGATAGGAGATCCCATCTGTGGATGTCATTTGTCTATGGCCGGGTAGGGAAGTGGTTAACATCACATTCTATGTATTTAATGTTTGCTAATGTATTGTATTTTTTTCATCATTCCCTAATTACCATGATTGTAATATGCTGTGAATGTCCCCTTTGTTCTCATGCATGCTTGAATTTTTTTAACTTCCTTTTTTGTCCTTCATGCATATTTAAAAAACTAAAACAACTAAATGGGACTTTAAATGAGGACGCAAGGCAATATCGCCAGGCGCCTCCATCCCCGACAATTTGATACAGAGGAAAAGAAAGGGGTGGGACTTTAAATGAAGTTTGCATCCCTGAAGGTGACACGATACAAATGAAAGTGGACGATACTTAGAATATTAAGGCTCTGAACACACAAAACATTGTAGAATCGGTATTGGGCAATCACTGATTTATTGTACAAAGTTTACGGTAAAAATGGTATTCACATAGTAAAAAAGTGACATAATAAGTTCACAGTTTAAACCATAAATAAACCAGGTACATTAAAACATATACAATGTATACCAGTGATAATAATAGCATAGTAAATTGATATCAAGGTTGGTTCATAATATACATATGGTAAAAGGCAATTCACTTTCATAGAAGCGTGTCTCCTTGGTAGGAAATAAAACTATAGTTATTGATACATTCCAATTAGTAAAAAGAACGATTGGTAGTATTGTATAATAGGAATAATAAGGCATCTATTGGCTCTACGCGTTTCGTGGCGACTACCACTCTTCAGGAGCAAATATGAGGAAAATGTCTAGGTATAGAAACACATAATTAGTTTGTGTAGAGTATACAATGAAATGAGTTATGTAGGGAGAGAAGAAAGGAAAAAGAGGGGTAATTATCCCCATTTACCACAACCACTTACAATAATGCCAATGAGACTGGACATGGGTATGGAGGGCCGGAGTCCGGCCGGACAGCAAACATCAGCCTCTACTAACCTCCCCAGCATGCTATCCTGGGCCCATAGACACCTAGCCTAGTAACTTAACAATGTATTTTGTCAGCTCCATAGTAGTGCTTTACCCTAAACACCCCCTAAAATGTGTACAAATGTTATTTGTGTCCTTAAATTCATACAGAGTGCCTTAGGCTTTTTTTTTGGGTCCCAAAATCATTTGGAACCCTCCCTCCCCCCCAACGGCTAAGTCAACTGATACCAATACTCTCTCTGCTGACTTTGCCAAACCCATACACAATATACATACCACTTTTGTGGTCAGATTTCTGTATGAATTCACCAAAGGCTGTAGTGAAAGGGTCTGCCAGAATACTTTCTAATGGTACTGTTTTAAGTTTTGTTCTCCTATTATCTTGATAGGTAGTTGCAGAGTGTAAAAAAAGTTCTTCAATTTGTACAATGTGAATTTATCTCTTTGTATTATGACATTTCTTACCTGTCCAGTGGGCTGCCAATAGTGTAAGTAAGGAGGGGCTGGCCAAAGTAAAACACATTATTTATGCATTCAGCTCTCAATGAAGTGGAGAGGGTTATCTGTCCAAAACATACCCCCCCTCATTTTTTTACGATGGGCCATCAGAGGGTGTGAGGAATCTGATAAGTGTACCTTATACTTTTGTCTTTAAATACTCCTTAAAATAAATGTTTTACTGATGTTGGCCAAGAATGTTTGTGTCTAATCTGCTTGCAATGTTTATGTGCAAAATTACTAAGTTCTTTTTTCTTGTTTGACTCCACAGTTTCCTTCAACGCCACAGGAATGGCAGACTGTGGCATCCCAATTTGCCCAGCGGTGGGACTTTCCTAACTGCGGAGGGGCAATTGATGGGAAACACGTCCACATAGTCCCACCCCCCAACTCAGGGTCATACTATTATAATTACAAGGGGTTTAATAGTATTGTGATGTTGGCGGTGGTGTCGCCGACATATGAGTTTCTCTATGCGGACGTGGGGAAGAATGGATGGATGTCGGATGGTGGAGTCATCGCCCAGACAGAGTTCTACACACGGCTCCAGAATGGTGGCTTGGGATTGCCACCTGCTGAAGAGAAGGTGGAAGGACTCCCATTTGTCTTTGTCGCTGATGAAGCGTTTGGGCTGGGTGATCACCTTGATGAGGACCCTCACCCCGGACCAGAGGGTTTTTAACTACCGGCTGGCCAGAGCCAGAAGAGTGGTTGAGAATGCTTTCGGGATAATGGTCAGCCGGTTCCGCCTATTCCTTACGGCAAGCAACATTGCGGTATATAAAATTAACCATATAATCCTTGCATGCTACATTCTCCACAACTATTTAAGGAGAAATTCAATGAACTATGTTGCCTCAGTTGGGCCTGAGGCTGGACTGTAAGGGCTTACCTAGGTTGGAGTCCATGTTGCAGAGATATACGCTCACCCTTGCAAATACATACAGCCCACGGTAACAAAGAGATAAGCTACCTGGGCAGTGAATCTGTGCACGGGGGCATGACAGAAATTTGCCAAAGGATAGTCAAATTAAAGCCGTAGTCAGGGATTGCAGAAGTCAGAATAAACGATAAGCAGAGCCAAAATCAGAAGCCGGAGTCAGTCTTGGAACGCTGTAACTAGAACACAGGAACACAGGAATACTGGAACATAGGAATACAGGAATACTGGAACCTTAGGCAAAACAGCAGACAATGAACTGACAAAGCCCTCAGAGTGAGGCAATGTTTTATACCCAGCTGATTGGATAAACTGCCTCAGCTGAACCAGGAGTGACAGGTACTAATTACAACAAGATCCAGAGTATAGCCCTAGTATTTCATGCAGAACTAGGCAACGCTGGAAAGCAGGCTGAAAGGAACTGAGGTGTGGCTCAGAGGCAGAGTAACAGGAGCACTGAACAGGCAGTCATAGGTTTAATACCTCTTTGAGCCACTTGGGGAGTGACCACGCCTGGCCGTCTGCATGGCATGGTAGGGAACAGGACACGGACTTAAGGTGACAATCTCTTCTTCAGCGAACTATTATTATGTTGTGGGTCTGCTACACCCAAACCTTGTTTTTTTTTTGTTAATATATGTAATGCATTACTGTTAAAAATATACACCATTTTCAGCACCATGAATGAATTTTGGTGAGTCACGAAAACAGCATGATTGTGGCAAATTATAAAGCACTGTGGGAGTTATTTACTAAAGGAAAATCCACTTTGCCCTCCAAATGCACTGCAAAAGTGCACTTGAAACTGCACTGAAAGTGCACTTGTAGTGCAAAGTGGATTTGCCTTTAGTAAATAACCGCCACTTCAGTGTAAACACCAACTTAGTCCAAAAAATGATATTGAGCATTGAAAGAAGAAGACACACATTGTTGAGTAGAAAACGTTTTACTCTGTGCACATTCACATGTGCGTTAGAAAATGTTTTTTGAACAAACCAACATATTTTAGTAATAACATTTTTGTTTTTGACAGTACAAATAGCCTTTTGTGTTAAAACAGGCATGTTTAAAATCATAAAACAATACAAACTCAGGAACTTACAAAGTTCAACTTTGACAAAGTGAAGGCAATATCAGACATTAGTATGGCCAAACTGTGTTGCCTTCATTAGATGGGGTGATGTCACCCCTGTGAAAGCCAAATTTTGAAGATGCAGACAAATTGAGAGTCAAAATGAGGATTTCCCTCCTGATCCCATGCCTAATGTCAACATATGCTAGCTCCCATCATGGGGGATCAATGGACGTGTTTTAGGGGTGCAACCCCTTCCTCTCATCTACTTTAGTTGAGAGGAAGGGGTTGCACCCCCAAAACGCGTACCTTGATATCCCGTGATGGCAGATAGCACATGTTGGCTTTCTAAAAAAAATTTAAAATGTGTGAAAATAATAAAAATACAAACAAACTAGAAGAATTTTGGGGTGTTTTAGATTCTGCCTAAAACATCAATGATGTTTTTGAGTCTTTTTCCCACATCATTGATGTCTTCCTTGATCTTCTGTAAATCACGATTGCACACCATGATCTCCCCGATGAGGACGTGTGCACTTGCGAAATGAGAATCTTCTTCCACAATATCCACATCACCTAAAATAAAAAAACACACCATGCATTATAAATATGCAGGCATCCATCTATTACCTGAAGCTGTGGTCTCAGACACTCACCTGTTGTGGTCATTATTTCACCTTTCCTTCCTCCACATCTTCTGGTTGTGGTGTGGGGATTTGCTTTTCTTAAGGAGGTGGGGGTTCCTGATCTCCTCAGATGTCCCGAGTCTTTTCTCCCTTATGTGAATAAAAAAAAAAAGGTATACTTAGCACACAGATATTTGAGGGCAGAAATAGTAATATGAAACATTGCTTGGAAGTGTCGTACAATTGTCTTTTTTGGCAGAGTTCCAAGCTGAGTACATTATTTTTTCCCTTTATAAAGCTGGAATACTTACCTTTTTTGTACAATTTTTACACATTGAGACACCCCAGTATCCACTGGAGGACCTGTGTGGGACACCCTAAAAAGTTTGTTCTGGTGTCCCACACTAGTGCTCCTGTGTCCAGATGTGTAAACAGCTGCTGAGTGTCATCTCCTTACACTGAATCAAGTTTGCATTTCATTCTAGTACAAACCCATCTAGACAACAATGTCATAAACTTCTTTTAATACAAATATGTCTGAACAAATGTAGTTAACCTGGATCTGCCAAAAACATCGTATTAGTAGGCGAACGAACAATGTTTACTACGAATGATTACTGTGCGCGCGAACCTGAAACTTCCCGTTTTAAACTGTACAACAGTAAAGAAAAGCACATGGAGCAGCAAGCAAGTAATAATAATAATATGAACACAGGACAAATACTTACTTTTTTTAAAAACTCTCTTGATCTTTCTGTACTGATCCTGCTCCCTCAATTTCAGGTCTGACCAGCATTTCCTCAGTTGATCCTTGGATCGTCGTACCCCAAAATTCCTGTGCAGACTGTGCAGAATTCCTGTGCAGACTTCTCACAACTTTAGCCATGATCTTGGCCTGACATTTGGGTTTGGGTAAGGTCCATGCTTCCCATCATAGTCGGCCCTCTTCAAGATGTCCACCATCTCCACTATCTCTATAAAGAAGGACATATTTGAGACCTTAAATCTCCTCCGGGACTGGGACGTTCGTGGCCCTGGCCTTTCGTTGTTGCTGCTGCTGCTGTCTGCATGCACGTGCTCTTTCTCCGCCATGTGCTCTCCCACTGCACCGAAAGACAAGGGGCGGGGAATAGACTAGAAAGAACGTCAGGGGCGGGCAGAGTTTCACGCATGCGCAGTGTATATAAAGCATAACACGCGTGCGTCGTACATACGATCTGTGAGCGGAGGAATGAGTAGTAGAAGCGCCGATTGTTCTAATTAAGGTACAAGTTTAACTTGGTGCATCAGTGGCCTGTACTGCCTCTAGATTGAGGCCTATATTGGGACAAGATTAGGAGAGTTTAGCCTGACATAAGGGTTTGTCTTGTGTTGTGTCTTGCAGAGAAAATGGATGGCTTCAATGATCAACTTCCTCCCCCTATTCATAGACAAGTACAGGGAGCTGCCCTGTCTGTGGCAGGTGAAACATCCGCATTATAATCATAAACAAAAGAGGCAGGCAGCGCTGGAGAAACTGCTTGAGTTGGTGAAGCCGCAGATAACCACGGCAACTATCCCCTATTTGAAGGCAAAAATTAGTGGGCTGAGGAGCACTTATATTAGGGAGCGCAATAAGGTCCAGGATTCCATGAGATCAGGAGCAGCAGCAGCTGCCATTTATGTCCCCAGGCTGTGGTACTATGAGAGACTTCTGTTTCTGTCAGACCAGACTGAAGTCAGGCAATCACTCTCAACTCTACCTTCCACTCTTCCTTCCATGCTTCCTTCCACCCCAGCTGAGGCTTCTGACTTCCAACCTGGGCCTTCCAGCCAGGAAGAAGTGGAGGAGCCCAGTTTGAGCCAGGTATTGCATTGTTCTACAGATTTCTTGTCATAAAATTAATGATGTTAACTAGATGCTATTATTGATCACTAATTGCTGATTTAATAAAGTGTTTTACATATCAATAGACAGTAGTGGCCAAAAATGTATGGGACAAGAATGAAAAATGCTGGGGTCAGAATGATAGTCTTTTCTATTTGCTAACATTCAATTTGCAACAATCATGAGCTGAAAATTGTGTGTGATTGATGAATAAAAAAATAAAACTATGTCCCTTTTTCATACACAGGAAAGCCTCAGCCAGGAGGAGGGTGTGGAATGTGGCAGCCAGGAGGAGGCTGTGGAATGTGGTAGCCAGGAGGTGGCCCAGCCCAGTAGCCTAACCGAATCCCAGGTCCCTCCCCTCCACCTTCCAACCAAAAGGCCCAGAAAGGGGAGTAACGTGGAGGAGGCAGCGCTTGGGCTGATTCGGGAAGCTAATGCTGCCCTCAGAACCACCCCCATTCTTCAAGAGGCCTTTGCCTCCATGGCTGCATGCAAAATGCAGGAAATGGAGGAGGGCCAATGCCTCATCTGTGAGGAAATGATGTATCTGACCCTAAATAAGGGATGAGGGGCTAACTCACAAACAAAACACACCTGTGTGAGTTTGACCATCCTCTTCCTCCTTCACCTCCTGCCACAACTCCAAAACCACAGCCTGGAAGCAAGCCTGGAAGGAAGAGTGGAAGGAAGACAAGAGTGTGATGGCCTGGGTTTAGTCTGGTCTGACAAAAGATGCAGGCTGTTGTATGATCACAGCCTGGGGACATATATGTCATCTGCTGCTGTTCCTGATCTCTTGTAGTCCGGGACTGGATTGTGCTCACTATTATATGGACTCTTCATGCTACCAATTTTGGCTGCAAAATAGTTGATGTGGGTCCTGGGGTACAAAGGCTTCGCCAATTTCACAATTTTCTCCAGCGTTGCCTTCCTCTTTATTTTATTATGACCCATAATAAATTGCTATTTTGGATTCACAAATACTTGCCTATGTGTTTTACTTAAAAAAGGACAGTTTGTTTGTAAATAGGCAGGTACATTTCCTAAATACAATGTCAAATTAACAAGGGACGCCAACACCAACCAACCTCCTTGAGGTTAAAAAAAATACAAGATAATAATGGTGTTGTGGTAACTTGACACAAACTGAAAAACAATATTATGGAGAGCAATAGAAAAAAATAAAAGCAGGAGATCTTGATAAAAAAATAAAAAATACTATAAACAAAAATTAAAAACATTATTATGGAGATCTGACAAAAAAAAAAACATATTTAGGAGATCACGAGAAATAATAAAGAAATCATTTTTTAAGAACTCTGTGTGAATATGAGCAGCAAAACAACTTCATTATTCTAGCATTATAAAGAAGAAGAGAAAGCGCTGCATTAAAAGATTTAAAAATTTGCAGTGTGACGAATGTTCTATCTCCATAACGAACGCTAGTTTTACCAGACCGAGCGCTTCCGTCTCGTAATTGATTGAGAGCATGCGTGGAACTTTGTGCGTCGGAATTGTGTACACACGATTGGAATTTACGAGAACGGATTTTGTTGTCTGTTAAGAGAGGGAATCACAGAGATCACAATAGGATCTCAGCTAATCGAACCTGGGGAGAATTACCTATTATTGGTTGTGGGTTTTAACATTTGTGTGTCAGCACTTTTTTGTGTGTTAACGTGTTTTCATTTATGAAGCAAAAAGGAAGTTCTGGAAAAGCTGCTGCGTTTCACACTTAAGGTTGCTTAATCATGATTAAGCACTGTTAAGTGTGAAACGCGTCAGTTGGTCTCATTTTCTGCTGTGGCTTGTATTTTTTTTATATTTACAAATAAAGGCTATAGATATTTATATAAAGGCTATATTCCAGAGTGCGGCTGTCCAGAACTTACGTTTTGCCATATGCTTAGCCTGCACCTGGTATTCCAGTTCTGAGGAGAGTCTTGTATCCACATATCCACCTGGAGCGGTGATCTTTTCCCTTGGTGGGTCCCTTAAAGAGAACTAAAGGCAAAGCTTTTTTTTTCATTTTCGGTAGAGTAAGGGAGGGTTATAACCCCTTTCAGTTGTTTTTTTTGTCATCTATGTCCTACTGGGGAGACTTCCCTTCACTTCCTGTCCCATAGCCAAAACTGGAAGTGACAGGAAATCCCTACAAAGTGAAGGAATCCTTGGTTGTCACAAGAACTAATTCCCTCATTGGAAGATTTCCCCTCTATTCCTGTACTAGGGACAACTTAAGATTTTGGATTTTTTTCACTCCTGGTGATAGTCATAATGGGATCACAGACAGCAATAAAAACTGGACAGGTGTTCATATCTCTCTCCGTTCTATCCAAAACAAAACAAAAAGTGAAAATGTCCAAATTGGGCCCAAAGTGTCAGCATTTTGTGTTGCCACCATTATTTTCCAACACTGCCTTCACCCTCTTGGGCATGGAGTTTACCAGAGCTTCACAGGTTGCCACTGGAGTCCTCTTCCACTCCTCCATAACGACATGATGGAGCTGGTGGATGTTAGTGACCTTTCGCTCCACCACCTTCTGTTTGAGGATGCCCCACAGATGCTCAATAGGGTTTAGGTCTGGAGACATGCTTAGCCAGTCCATCTCCTTTACCCTCAGCTTCTTCAGCAAAGCAGTGGACGTCTTGGATGTGTGTTTGGGGTCGTTATCATGTTGGAATACTGCCCTGCGGCCCAGTCCCTGAAGGGAGGGGATCATGCTCTGCTTCAGTATGTCACAGTACATGTTAGCATTCATGGTTCCATGAACTGGCTCAATGAACTGTAGCTCCCCAGTGCTGGCAGCACTCATGCAGCCCCAGACCATGACACTCCAACCACAATGCTTGACTGTAGGCAAGACACATTTGTCTTTGTACTCCTCACCTGGTTGCCGCCACACACGCTTGACACCATCTGAACCAAACAAGTAATCTTGGTCTCATTAGACCACAGGACATGGTTCCAGTTTTTTTTGCCCTTAGTTTGCTTGTCTTCAGCAAACTGTTTGCGGGCTTTCTTGTGCATCATCTTTAGAAGAGGCTTCGTTCTGGGATAACAGCCATGCAGGCCAATTTGATGCAGTGTGCGTCGTATGGTCTGAGCACTGACAGGCTGACCCCTTCAACCTCTGCTGCAATGCTGGCAGCACTAATACGTCTATTTCCCAAAGACAACCTCTGAATATGACGCTGAGCACGTGCGCTCAACTTCTTTGATCGACCATGGCGAGGCCTGTTCTGAGTGGAACCTGATCTGTTAAACTGCTGTATGGTCTTGGCCACCATGCTGCAGCTCAGTTTCATGGTCTTGGCAATCTTCTTATAGCCTAGGCCATCTTTATGTAGAGCAATTATTCTTTTTTTTTTTCAGATCCTCAGAGAGTTCTTTGCCATGAGGTGCCATGTTGAACTTCCAGTGACCAGTATGGGAGAATGAGAACAATAACACCAAATTTAACACACCTGAGACCTAACACTAACGAGTCACATGACACTGGGGAGGGAAAATGGCTAATTGGGCCCAATTTGGACATTTTCACTTAGGGGTGTACTCACTTTTGTTGCCAGCGGTTTAGACATTAATGGCTGTGCGTTGAGTTATTTTAAGGGGACAGCAAATTTACACTGTTATACAAGCTGTACACTCACTACTTTATATTGTAGCAAAGTGTAATTTCTTCAGTGTTGTCACATAAAAAGATATAATAAAAGATTTACAAAAATGTGAGGGGTGTAGTCACTTTTGTAAGATACTGTATATCTCAAGGTGCATAATTCAAAAGGATTGCTTACAAGGTGTTATTATGTGGGTCCAATCACATTTGTCCCTTTTACTGGACAAAATCTTGTATGCATGTTAAAAGCACGTGCAATCTCATGTGTTTCATATACATACCTCCTAACTTTTTGAGATGGGAACAAGGGACACCTATTAGCAAAAGTATGTAGGTGTAGGACACACCCCCTGCCACACCCCATAACCACTTCAGCCCCGGAAGGCTTCACCTCCTTAATGACTAGCCATTTTTTGTGATATGGCACTGCTTTGCTTTAACTGACAATTGCGCAGTCCTGCGATGCTGTACCTAAACAAAATGTATGTTTTTTTATTCAACACAAATAGAGCTTTCTTTTGGTGGTATTTGATTACCTCTGCTGTTTTTATTTTTTGCTCTATCAACAAAAAACCCTGACAATTTTGAAAAAAAAACAATATTTTTTTACTTTCTGCTATAAAACACATCCAATAAAAAATTAAAAAAATCTAATTTCTTCTTCAAAAATGTATTCTGCTACGTATTATTGTTAAAAAAAATCCCAATAAGCGTATATTGATTGGTTTGTGCAAAAGATATTGTGTCTACAACCTATGGGATAGATTCATGGCATTTTTATTTTTACTAGTAATGGCGGCGATCAGCAATTGTTAGCGGGACTGCAACATTGCGGCGGACAAATTGGACACTAACTATGTGGGGGGATGGACTGACTGGAGGAAGAGAGACATCTGTGTTCCTAATTATCAGGAATAAAAGATTTCTCTCTTCCTCTTTGACAAAACAACGATCTGCCTTGTATACATGGGCAGACCGCCCTTCTGCCTCCCCAGCGAACAATCAGCGGGTCCTGGAGGCCATCACAACCGCCAGACCTGCTGATTGGCTCCCGCTGTGTCCGGTCATAGCGGAAGCGGGTTGCTGGCGGGGCACGCGCTCCCCAGACCCCGAGGCAAAAACACTGTACAGGTCCGTTGTTTCACGCAGCCGAGCCGCCCTGCCACAGTAAATGGTCCGAAAGCAGGAAGAGAATTATATAAAAAAAAAATAAAATGATTAGTTAAACCCAAAAGTGCTTTTTTTTACCGCTACTTTTCCTTTATACTGGCTTTTGGGATTTACAAATGCAGATTTAGAAAGGTAAAAGTTTTAAAAGTGCATTTTATATACAATTATAGATCAGACCAAAATGACGGACAAATGAGGAGGAAAGAGGGACTTTGTTCCAAATCAGGGACAGTTGAGAGCTATGCATATATATTATCACATACTGTATTTGTTCCTTCTTCTGTGCTAATGGAGCTTGCAATTCCAAAGAATTCTTTTCAAAAGCACCTTAACCTAAAAAGTGCATCTGAAATGCATGTAAAGGGACATATAATGCCTCAAACAATAGCATCGTGGGCAATTGTTCTTTACTTTCAAACATTCTTGAGCTGACCACATAAAAAACAAAGAAAACCCATATTAGAAAATGAATGCAAATGCACTGGATAAACACATGCATTTAAATGCTTTTATGTTACTTTCTGAAGAAAGGCTTAAGTGTGTACATACCTTCCATCAATCACACTCCGTCATTTTATGACATGTTTATGTTCCAGTAGTTTAGAATTCTGCTCCAACTCTCAAGCCATGCATCTGTCCGTTTATACAGGTTTATTGCCTCAGAGAGATTTACAATAGATTAATGGGGAACCCTGTGTTTCTACAGATAAGCACTTAATTCATTTTTAATGGTTTAAAAAAAAAAACAAAAAAAAAAACCTTGGTCCATCTGCCACTTCTTGCTGAATGCAGATGTGTACATATGTCAGGCTCCCATTAGACATAGGATTTTTATTGCTGAATTCCTCAGTTTAGTAGACCTCTGGCTAAAGGGCATATTTTCAGTGAGTATACATTTTGAGTTATTACGGTTTGCCTGAACATAATTTTTTATTGCGACTTTTGCATTTTACTTGCTTGCTGTGCCTTATTTTCAGCACAATATTTTGTAGCTGTAAACCCCAATTGATTGACATTAAGTATGCTAAAGCATTGTGTATTAAAAAACAGGAAAAGTACATTTTTAACCTCTTAATGCCCACACAGCGCACATATGTGCCCAAAGGAAGCAGACGTTTCTGTGCTGAGAGTGCTCTCACTGTACAGGGACCGAGCTGAATGAAGTTGGTCGTTCTTCTTACCATCTTGTACTGTTCTTTTTGATATATTTTTCAATATGATAGTTATGACATTCCTATTAGCCACAGTTTATTGAAGCTATAGGACATCAGTCTGCTGTGAACTGTAGCATGTGTGGTTTGACCACCGTTTACATATGTGGGCGTGACTTACGTTTCACTTCTGCGAGTGAGCACGAAGGGACGGGGCGCTTTCAATTTTATTATTTTTTATTTTTTAATAATAATTTTAATTTATTTTATTATTTTTTTATTTTACTTTTTATTTTCAAACTGTCCCTTTAAAAAAAAATTTTGATCACTTTTATTCCTATTACAAGGAATGTAAACATGTAATAGATATAAGCACGACAGGTCCTCTTTATTGATAGATCTGGGGTCAAAAAGACCCCATATCTCTCATTTACCTTTAAAAGCAAAAAAAAAAAAAAAAAAAAAAAAAGACATTTTGCCTTTAATAAGGAAAAAAAACCCTTCCCTTTAAGGCTGAGAAGCGGAAGTGACATTGCACTGGTCCTCCAAGGACATAGAGCCGATTAGGGGTCACCTCACCCGCAGCCCTATAAAAGTGATCTTGCGGTGGACCCGCCACTGAGACAACTTTTATGTGAAAGCTGGTTGCCTGCTGTAAATAATGATACCAGGGTTATGGCAGCTATCTGCTGCCATAACCCTGGTATTTAATGTCAAATTATTGACGTACATTTACACTTAGGCGGTCGGCAAGTGGTGGAACTGCACTGAATTTGTATCACCAAAAAACAAACAAACACTATTTTCTTCATTTTTAATATTCAAAGCAAACTCCCCCATCCATCCCTGTCTCCATACTCTTTTTTTGTGAGAAATCACTTTAAAAAACACCCCTTAGCATTCATGTAGAGTTCACTTCCTGAAATCCATCTGCCCTTAGCTCAGTCACGCAGGTACAGTAGGAGAGTATGCTTAGCTGAGAAAAGCCATCCTCCCCTCCTGAAGTCTCCTGGGATGTAGGACATCATTTCCCTAGGCCTGGAAATTAAAGAAATAACTGGTTAATAATAGGAAATGTAAAAATAAAGATTAAAATGCATCATCCCAAATAAGATATACTCTCCTATCAATTTACTAATGCTAGCAGCATAAGGATTAAAAATAGTCAATGTTGATTGAGAGAGTGAAGTTCCACTTTAAATACCAAGCCTGGAAGGAACCGTCAGCTTTCAATTTTTTGTTTAATAGCCATTTTATTTCTGTTTGGTAACTACATGCATTTAAAACAGTGATATAAAAAAGAACGCCTCCCCCAGGTCATTACTTATTCCATCACCAGATATGACGGCTAACCTGGGAACGCTATTTGAAAGTTGCCTCTTGTCTGATGCTCCCAGTTGGACTTCCACCTGAAAGAGACATCACACTGACAAATAGCATCAGTCGTCTTTCCATACCTTTTTTCTTCTTTTTCAGATCCTAAGCGTTCTTGAATTACTGCTGCTATTTGCATACCCCGCTGGGATGACATTAAAGCATTGCATCGCCCGCTTAAGTGTATTAAACATACTTATTTCAGTTATCAGCACAAACATAACAAGATGCACATGTCAATTCAAAGAGCGGCTTTCTGTGCCGAGGCACGGGTTTGGACAAAGTTTCCAACCCACAGCAATAATTAACAATGTACATTACTGAATGTATTTTTTAGAATTTCTTCACGGTGAAAAAGTTGGGTAAACAGCGGAAAGATGAAAAATAAAGACAAGAAACCTTAAAGCAACCCTGTCCGGTTTGAGGGCTGGTTCACATCTGAATCGCACAGGAACGTGGCCTGTGCGATTCCTATGCAACTCAGGGTGGAGCGAGTTTCAGCCCATTTCAAATGAAGTCGCACTGAATTGCACCAAAAGTAGACTGGTGCATTATAGCAATGTCTGACCAAAATAATGAGCATGTAGGTGTTGCCTTCTGTGAGCATCAGTGGCTAAGTGGTTAGCACTAGAGATGGGCGAACGGTTCGGCCCAAGCATAAGGTCGTTTGACCAGTTTAACGCCATATAGTTCGGTGTGCGATACTGCCAGTTTAATGCCATATCATTTTTGTGTGCGTTACTACCAGTTTAACGCCATATAGTTCTGTGTGCATTACTGCCAGTTTAACCCCATATAGTTTTGTGTGCGTTACTGCCAGTTTAACGCCATATAATTTTTTGTGCGTTACTGCCAGTTTAACACCATATCGTTTTGTGTGTGTTACTGCCAGTTTAACGCCATATAGTTTTGTGGGTTACTGGCAGTTTAATGCCATTTACTTCTGTGTGCATTACTGCCAGTTTAACGCCATATAATTTTGTGTGCGTTACTGCCAGTTTAACGCCATATAGTTTTGTGTGCGTTACTGCCAGTTTAGTGCCATATCGTTTTGTGTGTGTTACTGCCAGTTTAACACCATATAGTTCTGTGCGTCACTGTACGTTTGGCGCATTATATTGCAGTATATTATAATTGTATCCGTGGAGTGTGTCTGTGTAGTGTGAGTACTCGAATTAAAGTGCACCAAACACCTCTTTACATTGATTAAAGTGCATCTATGTACAGATTTCAACTTCTTCTTTACATTTGCTTATAAGCACCGCCCCCTCCCTCACAATAACATCGGGGAGGACAACAAGGAGAGGCAGACGTTCCCTTGGCACTGTAAGGGGGCCAGCAACAAATGTGTCCACAGGCAGAGGTGGACGTGGTGGTCAGTCCTCAGGCAGGGCATAATTTCCTCTGTTTAGTGAGTTTGCCCATGCTATCCAGCCACAGCATGCAGAGGGGGTGGTGGACTGGCTTACTAAACCCTCCTCATCCTCTGTCAGGCAAGCAGAGATAAGTGTGCAGTCCCCTGCAGTTGCCAGAGTGAATAAACCTGCCTCCTTGTCCACATCTTTTCCTGCCATAGCCCCAACATCATCCATGGAGGAGTCAGCTGAGTTATTTGACCACAGCGTCAGCTACTTGCCCCTTGATGATGCCCAGCCATTACTGGACTCAGATGTTGGTTCTGAGGTTGAGGATGACAGGAACATGAGCCTAGAGAGAGGGAGGAACAGTGGTAGACAAACTGGCATTCATATTCCCCAAGCCGCAGCATATTGACAAGTTGTCTCCAGTGAGAATGCTGAAGATGGAGGAGATGGAGATGATGATGATGAGGTCACTGATGCGACTTGGGTGCCAGATAGAGCAGAGGAAACTGAAGGTGAGGCGGCACAACCCTAAGGAGGCCGACATCAAGAAAGAGTAGAGAGCAGCCACCCTATTCCATCACATTCTGCAGCTGTTCTCTCCCGTCCCACTCCCAAAAGCTCAGCATTCTGGGCCTTTTTCAGCACATCTGCAGCAGATCGCACTGTTGCTATCTTCAAACTCTGTCTCAGGCACATCAAATGTGGCCATACCCAATTCAGTCTGCCCCTGCGATACCGGTCATTACCTCTCAGCAGCCTCCACTGACAGGGATGATGATATAGCACAGGGTGACCCAGGTCCTAGTAGCACATCTGCCAGCAGCACACCACCAGCTGTAGACTGTAGCCGGCAAATTTCTCTGCCCCATCTGCTGCAGCGAAGAAAAAAAATACAGTCCCTGCCACCCACATGCACAGCGTCTGATTGAAAACTTGTTAAAGCTGTTGGCTCTCCAACTTCAGCCTAGTGGATTCTGCCCCCTTCCGTGAATTCGCACAATGTGATGTACCACAATGGCAGGTTCCCAGTCGCTACTACTTTTCACGTAAGGCCATTCCATCTCTCTACCATCACATGGAAGGGAATGTTCTGGCATTGTTGGGCAAGGCAGTCAGCCTTAAAATCCACCTTAATGCTGACACGTGGTCCAGCAAGCATGGGCAGGGACGATATATTTTGTTCACAGCACACTGGGTAACGCTGCTTGAAACTCAAAAGGCTGCAGGACAGGGCTCAGTGCTGCATCTTGTTGTGCCCCGACATCTCCATACAGACAGTGGTGATGATGTCAGGCCTGTGAGCTCTACCCCTCCTCCTCATCCTCCTCCTCCACCACCTCCATGCCCTCCTCTGCAGAATTGTCCTATGAACATCAGATACCCCTTAAGCATTCAAAGGGCTACTCCCAGAGTCAGGCTAAAAGGTGCCATGCAGCGCTTCAGATGGTGTGTTTAGGGGACAGGAACCACACCAGAGCAGAGATTCTTGCAGCTCTGCAGGGACTGGCCCAGAGGTGGTTCACACCTTGCCAGCTGGAGCCAGGAATGGTGGTGTCTGATAATGGCTCAAACCTCCTGTCTGCCCTTAGACAGGGAAAGTTGACACATGTGCCATGCCTGGCACATGTCCTCAATTTGGTGGTGCAGTGTTTCCTAAGTACGTACTCAGGGTTGCAAGATGTACTAAAGCAGGCCAGAAGAGTCTGTAGCCATTTCAGGCGGTCATACACAGCCGGTGCTCGGTTAGCTGAAATTCAGCGGGAGTTCCACCTGCCCGTAAACCGCCTGATTTGTGACTTGCCCACCAGGTGGAACTCAACTTTGGGAATGCTGCAGCAGCTATACATGCAGAAGAGGGCTGTCAACGAGTACCTGTGCCAGTACGACAGGCTCAGGCCGCCTCAGATTTTTTTCCCACGTCAATGGCTGATCATTAAGGATGCATGCACTGTATTGTCACCATTTGAGGAGGCCGCAAGGATGGTGAGCAGTGACAGTGCATGCATCAGTGACACAATCTCTGTTCTGTTCCTGCTTGAGCAGACTCTGCATGGCATTATGGACAGGGCACTGGAGGCAGAGCAGCAGGAGGAAGAGGAGGACTTCCTTTGCTCTCAAGGCCCACTTTATCCAGACACCATCATGACTGTTGTATAACAGATGTGTTTAACTCCCAAAACTCATTACCCCACTTATATACCTTATTCATATTAACCGAGACCACACCATGCTCTTGGGGTAACAAAGGCCGTAACAGCCTACTTTATTTAACAAATCTAAAGACTCAAGTATCAAACATATAAAAACGTACAAGTAGAAAAAACATCATCTGTTATAAACCCTATGAAATCTAACGTTGGTCTGAGCAGGAAATTCGTAAACCTCTGTGTTAATATCCCTCTTGCACTGCAGTCCCTCTCAAATGTATTATCCCTGCCTCAAGCCGACAAGCTGGCTCAGAGACTACCACTGGCTGCAGTGCCCCCATTATCACTTCCCGGCTAACCTCCGTTAACCGGGAACCACCATCAGGACCCATCCAACGATAGTCCCGATCTCTTCCTTCTGATATCTTCTTCCCTGCACAGACCAACGTCCGCCACAGCAACCAAGAGTAATCACCTTACACTTGGATGCCCCTCCACACCCGAAGTGCTCGTTGTATACCGTCTTGAAGGCCCAAAACCCACATGTTAATGCCTACATCATTTAGATGTACCCCATCCTTCCTCAAATATCTCCAGGTCTCGAACTCCAACTCCAAATGACGTATCGCCAACCCCCCATTCCGCACCATGAATTTGCTCACCTCTCTATTGATCTTCCTCCTGGCTCTATTAATACCCTCCACTGACCTGGCCATCCTCCATGTCGTACGCGCCACCATATCTGACCAGACGATGACCATATCAGGAAAATCCTCCATCAAACGCCCAACATCCAACTTGATGTCTCACGTAATGTCTATCATGAACCTGAGCCCCAAATCATTGCCGCCAACATGCAATACTAACACCTCAGGCGGTCTATCCCTGGCTGCATAACGCTGCCCCTCAGAGACCAACCTACCCCATAACATTCCTGGGACTCCTAACCATCTTATGTAGGCTTCCCTCCTGTCAAAACCCAACTGCCTACCATCATACCTTATGTCCCCTCTCCGTGCCCCCCAGCACACATAAGAATGGCCCATGATCCAGACCATCCCTGCAGCCAAACCTGAAATTAAAAGAAGAAAAACCAACAAACACCACAACATGACCATCATATTCAAAAGCACCATACCCGGGCAGACTGAAGAATCACTACCCACCTTATTACATCACAAACCTACCACCAGGAGGGGCCTAACATAAGACCTGAACCTGTTCGACTCCCACCGCCGAATACGTTTCACCACCTCTATATCCATTCCTTGTCTAGCTGCTTCCGTGGCTGCCCCTATCCTGAACGAGTGAGATGAAATTGCTTTGAACTCCAAACCCAACTTCTCCAAGCATTTTTTAAAAATAACCCCAAACTGAAAACGCGACAAAGGCGTTCCATCTTCATGTACCAGAAGCACCCAGCCTCGCCGGGCGAACCCTCAAGAAAACCCTTACCGCTTCCATCGGGCATAAAGGCGTACCCGGAATTGGATACACCTGTACCAACCTCCCTCTTCCCGCTTGATCTGTCTTTGATTTTCGCAACCACAAGGACACCTTTCCATTACTGCACTCCACCTCATGACTCCCAAGTCCCCCCGGTACTTTCTTTGAAGGGCTGACCAGTTCCCTGATCCTAAACGCCCCAAAGAACGCCAACAAAAAGGCAACTTTGAACAATTTAATCTCAAATTCAGATGAACATACTTCCCCCAACCTGGCTACAACACCCAGCAGAATCTCAAAGGTCACAGGCCTCCTGGTGTCCTTCCGAACTACCGATCGCCTGTAACCTTTTACGGCCTGCCGTACCCAGAAATCCTTTGTGAAATCAGGCCGCCCTTGTAATTTAAACAAGAAAGCTGAACCTGCCAGCTGCGCATTCACTCCGGATACGGACACCCCCTCCTCCATTTTTCTGGTGACGTAATATAAAACGAGTAACCGCCCTGCCTGCCCAGTCGGCTCCTCACCCACCTCTTGAACAAACGCCAACCACTCCTTCCAAACCTTCGTGTATGCTGACCACGTGGACCCACTTACCGACCGCTTTATCCATCCCATGATGATTCCAACGCTATCCCCCACAACCACTCGGGACAAGGTACCCCTTGCTGCTCCGAATCCAGTGCCAACTCTCGGAACCTGTCCCACTGGAAGCGAGATAATGCATCAGCTATCACATTCTCCACGCCGGGTAGGTGGACAGCATGAATGAAAATATTCAGTTGTAAACATCTTAAAACCAAATGTTGAAGTAATCTAATAACCGGCGGAGAGGACGCCGTATTCTGATTGATTAGCTGTACCACCCCCAAATTGTCACCATGAAAACGCACCTTCAGATCCCTGAATGATGCTCCCCACAACTCCACTGCAAGCACTACTGGAAATAATTCCAACAGCACCAAATTCTTTGTGAAACCTGCTTCTATCCATGACCTTGGCCAAGGGCCTGCGCTCCATTGTCCCTGAAAAAAGGCTCCAAAACCTGAGGACCCCGCTGTGTTCGTGAAGAGCTCCAGGTCAAAGTTACTAACTGGCCCCGACATCCATAATGCTCGGCCATTGAATGACTCCAAAAAGGTATGCCATACCCTCAGGTCATCTCTATGTGCCTTGACCAAGCGTACAAAATGTCTTGGGGACTTAATTACGCCCGTACTCGCTGCCAGCCGTCGACTGAACACCCTCACCATAGGTAAGATACGACACGCAAAATTAAGCTTGCCCAACACCTATTGCAGCAAACGCAATTGCACTTTACGCAATCCAAGCAGCCCTGCAATTTCTGTTTTCAAGTTTGCCAACTTCGCTTCCGGTAACCTGCATTCCATTGCCTCTGAATCCAAGACAATGCCTAGGAACGTGATGACCGTACAAGGTCCCTCAGTTTTTTCAGGCGCCAATAGAATGCCAAACCTGTCCGCTATGTGTTCCAGCGTTGCCAAGAGCACCGCGCAGGTCCTGGAACCCGCCGGTCCTATACACAGGAAGTCATCCAGGTAGTGAATTATTGAATTCACCCCCGACACATCCCGTACCACCCATTCTACAAAAGAGCTGAACTGCTCAAATATCGCACACGATATAGAGCAACCCATCGGTAGGCACTGGTCGACGTAAAACTCATCGTCCCAATGACATCCAAGCAACCGGAAACTTTCAGGGTGAACTGGTAACAGCCTAAAAGCCGATTCTATATCAACCTTAGCCAACAGGGCCCCTTTTCCGTAACGACACACCCAACCTACAGCCGTTAAAATGACATGTATGTCACTGAGCACGCCTCCTGATCTATGGCATCATTCACCGACCCCACTTTTGGAAAGGACAGGTGATGGATGAACTTGAATTTATTGGGTTCCTTCTTAGACACTACCCCCAATGGTGACACCACCAGATCGGCCAAAGGTGCCAACGGAAATGGCCCCGCCATCCTCCCCAGTGCAACGTCTGGATGTTGCAAAGCGGACCGCAGGTTGGGGGATATGGGGGGAACTACCACCAACGAACAGGGGCTTCGTAAACCTACAGTAAAACCTTCTTCCAATAAATGTGCCGCCCTGCTATCCGGATACCTACCGAGAAACGGCCGCATCCTTTACACTTTCATCGGAGTCCTCCCTCTTGTGTCCAGCTTCCCCGGCGCGGCCCTTGCCTTGTTTGAAACACCTGGACGCTGGATGAGCTCCACTGCACCCTGAACACTCATGCTTGTACCTACAGGCACCCCCGAACTTGCATGTCCCTGTGTTATATTGCCAGCACACCCCTTTTTTGTTTCCGGCTGACTGTCCCTGTGCCGAAGGTCCACCGCCCCCCTCCCCCCCCCACCCCTGAAAAAACTGGTTTGGTGCCTGCGCAGTCGTCGTTAGGCGCATCCATAAGCTTATATCTTTGTGGTCCCATCGCAGCTCCTTCTGCACCACCCTCCGTTGACGGAACTGCTCATCATACCTCAGCCACGCTGTCCCACCATAAACTCTATAAGCTTCCCCAATGGAATCCTGATAACAAAACAGCGCCAAACAATGTTCGGGTTGCTTTTCCCCAATGACACTTGCCATGATGGGGAATGCCTGCATAGTTCCTTTATTCCCTCTAAGAAACCCAATAAACCAACAGCCCCCCCGGAGGCCTCCCCCACCCCCCCACTGGCTGTCCCAACCCCCGACCTACTGTCAGGCCCTCTACTCTCTGTCAGACATGACTCAGGTACAATAGGAGCTGACTTACCGGGCTGCACAAGTGTTGCCCCCTCAGCCGATCGTCTGCCTTCCACCTCCGCTGTCGTCCCGGAAAGGGGAGCCGCCTCCTCTTCCGACTCGGATCGGTCATCCGCCAGGTTCAGCACCAGATCTTCCTCCTCTTCTGATGAAAGCCTGTCAGGCCTGCCGGCTGTGGTTGCCGCAGACATCCTCTCCCTCCTCTGCGCAGCGCGCCCGTTCAGCGATTTATGGACAGCTTTGCCAGGACCGGTGTGGGGTACCTTAGTCCTGCTGGCCTCCGCTCTCCCCTTCCTCTGCCCTCGATCAGGCCGCTGTGGATCTCCTGCCACCGTAGGCCCGGAGCTCCTATCCGCTTCCCTCCTCTGCATCCATCCTTGCTCCACCGCTGGCATCCTGGGGGCGGGGCCTGCGCGCTCGTATTCACCGCGCCTGCTAGGCCGCAATGCATCCCTGTCCTTCCCCTGCCTTACCCTGAACGATCTGGTATCCCGTTCGGGTGTCCTCCCCGGGCTGCCGCTGTCCGACCGCGCTGTCCGTTTTGACGGTGGGCCCGCCGCAGGTCCCCCCCGGCTGCCGCTGTGAATTCGATCGTTGCTCCGGTGAATACCGCTCCGGTGGCCTGGCCCTGCGTGCTCTTTTACCGCTCCTGCCTGCTGGCCCGGTCGCAGCAACTGGCCTCAGCAATGCCGTACCTAATGTCTCTTGAAGCCACTCGGGACCCCGCACTGCTGCCTCCTCCCTGAGCTGGGCCAAAATTCTCTCCACCTCTGCCATGCTTCTCTCTGAACTTTCCCCCACGCTTTGGTGACTCATCCCAGGCGGAGTCACCTTTTAAGTATTCCTCCGGCCCCTCCCCCTCAGCTCCATAATCACCACCCCTCAGTATAGTTAATTTCCCTGTTAACCCCGTCATGCCCACCCTGCGCCTATTCACTTCATTGCTGTTGCTCCGGGCTTTCTTTCCTATGTCACAGAACACACAGGAGGAGAGAGGGGAGGAGGATGAGGAGGAGGATTCTGGCACTTTCATAGGCTTCGAAGAAGAGGAAGACATGCGTCAATCTGTAAGCGATGGTTTTTCAACCCCAGGACCCTTGGGAGTAGTATGTGGCTGGGAGGAGGAAGTTCCAGATGCTGTCATCCCGATTGACCCGAGGAGTCTATTTCTCAAGCCTCTGCAAATTTGAGGCGCATGGGCAACCTCATGCTTCAAAGCCTGCGAAAGGACCCAAGAATACGTGGCATAAAGGAGAAGGATGATTACTGGTTGCCAACCCTCCTTGACCACCGTTATAAGATGAAGGTCTCAGAACTCATCCCGTCCCCACAGAAAGTGCAGAAAATAAAATCTCTTGAGGACACGGTAAAGAGGATTTCATTGAACGTTTTTCCTGACTGCAGTTGGATACAGTGTCATGGAAAATGTAGTTTTGAGTCTTCTGTTGGTCAAGAGAGGGGCATTGGAGAAGGCGTCCACCTAAATGAGGCATTTCGGAATTTTTTTAGTCCTCGCCGCCCAGGGCTGTCAGTTTCCACATCCCATCGACAGCGTCTGCATCACATGGTGGACGATTATCTCGGGGCCAAAACAGAGATGGAGAGCTTTCCAGCTTACGATCCACTGGCTTACTGGGTCATGAGAATAGACCACTGGCCAGAACTTGCCCAGTATGCTATTGAGTTTTTGGGCTGCCCTTCATCCAGTGTGCTTTCAGAGCGGGCATGCAGTGCTGCAGGAGGTTTCGTTACTGATCATAGAACGCGTCTGTCCACAGACTCCGTGGACCGTTTGACTTTTATAAAAATGAATCAGTTCTGGATTACCAGCTATGAAGCCCCTGATGCCGATGTCACTGATTAAGTCTTTTTGGGATGTGGAATCTCTGCAGGACTTCGGGGCTGCCTAGCTTTGAGGGTGTTCAATCATTTCATGTGGAAGAATGTTTTTGGTATAGGTTTCATGGGCACAATTAACACCCAATTTTTCTGCACCTGTTTGACAGGTGCATATCATTGCAATTTTTTACAGCAAGGCAAATTCTTGTTTTCATCAAGATTACCTCGATAGGGTTATGGTGGGAATGCACTACCGACACCCAAAGACAAATTTTTACGCACCAGTTACTTCTATCCAAAGTCAAAGTGACACCAGAATGTATCCAAAAAATCTCTAATCTTGTTCCCAGTGCACTACACACTGGCTCCCCAGCTGTTGCTGAGCAAAATAAAGGCCTCTTGCAGGGGAAATTAAAATTTTTGGGCTTTATAAATGCAATTATTACTGCAGCAGATTCTAGACATGGTACAGATCTGCCACTTTACAGGTAGACTATGGGGACCCCCCAGGCACTATATTGGAACGAATGTTTCATTTTTATGCTTTCACTTTAAAAATTATAAAAATCACTGCTCATTTAAAAATTATGTTTATCACAAACTTTTTTTTATTGATACATGTCCCCCAGGGCAGGACCCGGACCCCTATAACAATTGTATGCCTAATTACTTGCATATAAGCCTTCAAAAAGGGCACTTTTGATTTTTGACGTTCGGGTCCCATTGACTTTAATGGGGTTCTTCTATCTGGTCCGAACTTTTGCGTTGTTCGAAAGCCCTGGTGCAAACAGGGATCCGTTTGGGCCTACCTAGTTAGCACCTCCGCCTTGTAGCACTAGAGTCATCACTTTGAACCCCAACCACAACACAACCTGCCTAGAGTTTGCATGTTCTCCCTGTGCCTGTGTGGGTTTCCTCCCACACTTCAAAGACATGCTGGCATAGATGTGCGCACAGGGTGTGCTGGATGTGCCTAGGCTCACCCTAATGACCCTATGCAAATTAGCATTATCGTTCTGTGTGTCAGCGGTAGGGATGAGCCGAACACCCCCCTGTTCGGTTCGCACCAGAACATGCGAACAGGAAAAAAGTTTGTTCGAACATGCGAACACCGTTAAAGTCTATAGCAACAAAGGGGGGTGACCAACCAGTTTTAGGCAAGGGAGCCGTGCCACGTCCAATAGTCTATAGACAAAAAGCAAAAGGGTTCCCCTAGGTGGACTTTACTGGCACTTGCAAAAGTAAGGAGTAATAAAGTGTATAGAAAATAAAGAGCAATATAAAAAAGATTTAAATTTTATTCAAAATCACAGGTACATTGAGATAAAAACAAGCAGTAAATGTATGGACTAACATAGTAAAAACTACATAATAGCCATCATAAGCAATTAGGACAAAACAAATGTGATGAAAGAAGCTCTTCTCAGGCCCTACGCGTTTCGGGGTACTTAATATCTGTACAATCCTTCTTCAGGGGCATAATCAGAGAGAGATGTTCATCTAGGCTAATAAAGAGAAAAGTAAAAGAGGCAGAAAAGATAATAAGATAATGGGGAAATCTCAGAGTAGTATGCAAAAAAGGAGGGTATCGGGGTGGTGAATACATCACCTACCTGAGAATGTTTGCTTATTTGCTTGAGAAAAACTTATTATTCTAAAAACAAGAAGAGTCATGGAGGAAGGGCATGGTGTGGCAAGAAGTTAAGTACATATTGTAACTGGTGTAAACCAGAGTATTTAAATAATGATGAATGCAGGTTGGTGGGCTGCAGTCACCATTCGACCAATGCGCGTACAAACCAGAGCGGCGTGCTGAGGTCACAGGAAGGTGCCCCTAGAAAAATAGAAAATGTAGACAGGACCTTAGGATGGGGTCCAAAAAATGGGTAGATAGACAGTGGTGACTGAGTGTATAGATTAGTGGTATATACAGAATGAGATATATAATAGAAAAAAAGGGGAAATGGTATCAATATATAATATGTTTATATGCGTTTAATAAGATGCATCAGGACTGGGTCGCAACAAAGAAAAGTCGCATCAAATAAAGCGACAGTGGGAAAGTCCCGTTAATCTCATATCCTAATATTAGTATGCAAATGCATGTATGTATAACATTGGGTTTAAAGAAAGGAAAAGAAAATAAAGTAAATGAAAAATAGGAAACAATATGTAATATATAATTGCATGCTCAGCAGGTAAATGCATAAAAACCTGCGTGTTGCAAATGTCCATAATGCATGTATTAAGGCCAGTAAAGAGTTAGAAACAGTATCATATTCTATAGGGTTTGGAAAAAGTAATTATATTGAAGCCCAGCCTATGTGAAACTGTTTGTAACAGTCTTGCAGGGACCCAAATAAAGACAAAGTCAGAATAGGTGATAAATAGTTGAATGACTCAACAAGGAAGTAAAGAGTAATTGTAAACAGAGTATTAGAATGCAACAAAATGAAAAAAATGAAAAAAAATGACTGAAGCAATCATACCTTGAGAGGAGTGTGATGACAGCCTCACAGCCAAGCGTCCAGAGAGTGTAACGTCTTGGTGTTTAATGAGTGAGGCTGGTTTAAATAACAAGGCTGTCACAATCAGCTGGCGTCAGAGATGAGGCACAGCTGTGTTGTGAGCAGCGTAGACTGGGACGCATAATGCTGACCCCCCGAGGCGAGCGTGCGCGGCGCCGCCCCAACCGCGCGTGCGCAAGCTACACGGCGTTTGGGGCAGCGTCACGCACACCCGCCCCACCGGCACGGAAGTGACACTCCGGCGAGAGCACATGCTCGCCTGGAGTGTCAACATGGAGGCAGTGGGCGTGTGTGGAAGACGCCCAAGTACCTCGCTAAGCGCCGCCCCAGAGACTCCTGTGGCGGCTTACCGTGCCGGGCCGCCGCTCTAACTAGGCGCGCCACAAGGGGGGGCGGGGAGAGTGTGCTGCAATAAATGGTTTGGGAAAAAGAAACAAAAAGAAACATATATATTAAAAAAGAGAAAGGGTAACTGCTAGCCAGTCACCAAAAACGACTGCTCAAGTATATTCCTCCAAATATGGAAAACATGGAAAAGAAAGAAAAGGGGGATAAGAAGAAAAGGGAAGCAGTGAATAGGAAAAAACAAAAAAGGTTAGATGGATGACCTACATCCAAATAAGTAATGTATACATTACATATTATTGGGACAAGGAGAGGGAGGGAGGGAGGGTAATGTGGGGAGAGAACACTGTACAGAAGATTGGGACTTAGAAATTGGTACGTGGAACAATACGCATGATACATTATTATACAGTTAAGGCAGCAAAAAACAACAATGGTCAAGCAATTTCAATACATATGAATGATATGAAAGTACAATTGTATATGACATGTGCAAACCACATAGTAACAGGAGGTGCGTGGCAGACATAAATATATCCTATACATTTCCACTATTGTGGGTGCCAAATATGAATGTACTATTCTTAGTGGGAGCACAGAAACGCAACGAATATAACAGAATATACTAAATGGTAACAATTCTTAACATAGGGAAGTAACCAAGCTGGCTGTGTGTTCGAATACATGGTCCCAAGGGGGGGTATCAAATTGAACAATAAAAGTAAATAATGTATAGAGGGGGGGATGGGCAAGTAACATATAACAGATAAATGGGGAGAGGAAAAAGGTGGTAAGGGGAGTGGGGGGGAAGGAAAAAAAAAAAAAAAAAAGGAGGGAGCATGTATAGGATGCACATACAGCTTGGTGTACAAAAAGTCAGAAGCAGCCAGGAGTTACAAACAAACACTACAATGTTGAGAAGACAGAGATACCCTTTTGGAATGGCCATAACCCTATTTTTCCATACCTCCAGAATTGAAGCCCTGAAGGAAGGGCTTGAAACAAACCGCTTCATTAAGGCCTGGAGGTGTGGTGGCCTTAAGTAAATGGATCCATTTAAGTTCTCTCTGGAGTAAAATTTTATTCCAGTCGCCCCCTCTGGGGTTAGGGTGTATACGATCCAAAATTAAAAATTTAATGGAGGGAAATTTTCCTCCATGAACCAAGGAGACATGTCGGCCAAGGGGTAGGTCGGGGTCAGCTGTTTTCATAGATAAAATATGTCTATAGGCTCGTCGCCAAAATTCAAGTTTGGTCTTTCCTATATAGAAACACCCGCAGTTGCACTGGAGTAGGTAAACCACTCCAGTGGTCCTGCAGTTGGCGAAGTGTTTCGGGAAGAAAGGTTTGCCGTTGGGGAGAGTAGGGTTTTTTTGGGTGAGCATGTAGCCACAGTAGTGGCATGAGCCACAGATGAAGGTGCCCTTGTATTTGCAATGGATTGTCGATGATCTAAACTCACTTTTGGTGATTTGGTCACCAATGGAGATAGCTCTTTTGAAAGTAAAGTTAGGTTTTTCCGGGACTAAATGGCCCAGGTTGGGGTCCAAGGCCAGTAGGTGCCAGTATTTCTCGATTATTCTTTTGGTTTGGCGATGTTGCTGATGGTATGTCGTAATGATGTTGAGTGGGTAGGCGTCTTTTTGTTGTTCAGTGCGGTGGAAAAGTGTTTGTCTGGGTTTGTTGTTGGCTTTCTGAAACGCTCTTTTAAGAGATTTATGAGAATAGCCACGAAGTAGCAACCTGTCTCGAAGGGCAGCAGCCTCTGTGAGAAAGTTTTTGTTGTCTGTGCAGTTGCGCTTGATCCTAATGTATTGGGAATAGGGTATGGACTCAATTAAAGGTTTAGGATGAAAACTGGCAGCATGCAATATGGTATTGCCGGCAGTGCTTTTTCTAAATAATTTGGTACAAAGTTTGCCCTGTCCATCCTTGAAGACTTCAATATCTAGGAAGGTTACATGAGTATTATCAAAGGACATTGTAAACGTCAGGTTGAAATCATTCTTATTCATCCGAAGTACGAACTGCTCGAGTACATCCGAGGGACCCTCCCATATGACAAAAATGTCGTCTATATATCTATGCCAAGCTTGGATATAGTTGGTATAATCAGTAAGGTTCCCATCAGAGAGGAGGGCTTTCTCCCACTCCCCCAGGTACAGGTTCGCGTACGACGGGGCACAACATGTCCCCATCGCCACTCCCTGCACCTGGAGGTAGTGGGAGCCGAGAAAGGTGAAAACATTATGGGTGAGGATGTACTCGAGCAGCTCGATGATGAATTCATTATAGCTGAGATCAGAGTGCCTATCGCTTTGGAGTATGTGTCTAATTGCTGCTAGACCCAACACATGTGGGATAGAGCTATATAGTGTCTCCACGTCAATAGTGACAAGGAGGGCTTTCTCTGAAATAGACATATGGTTCAAAATTTGTAAAAAATGGCCGGTGTCCTTTACATAGGAAGATAGAGATACCACGAATGGTCTAAGATGTTCATCAATAAGTTTACTGGCATTTTCGCTTATTGAGCCTACACCGGAAATAATAGGTCTGCCGGGCGGGTCTTTGAGATTCTTGTGCACTTTGGGGAGTGCATAAAACGTAGGGGTCTTGGGGAAATTGTTTCTCACAAAAGTCCAGGTAGTCTTACTGATGGTCTGGTTAAGGAAAGCAGAGTCAACCAGCGCGTAAAATTCCTTGTTATACTTCTCAACAATGGAGACTGGCATACGGCGGTACCAGTCTGCATTGTTGAGAATTTTCCTACACATCATAATGTACTGATCATTGTCTAACACCACAACATTTCCGCCCTTGTCAGAGGGTTTAATGGTGATGGTGTTGTTGGCCTTTAGGGAGTGTAATGCTTCTAGTTCTTGTGGGTGGAGATTGGAGGGTTCCTGTTGTTTTATTCTAAGCTTCTCCAGGTCGTTATTGACCAGTTTAAGGAAGATTGCTGCGTTAGGACATGTGCTGGGTGGCGGGCAAAGGTCCGATTTTTTCTTTAATCTAGAAGTCCCCGAATGTGGGTGGACATGTGAGTCATCTATTTGTTGAAGGATACGTGGGAGGTCAATCTGATCAATGAGGTCAGATGTGTCGCTCTCCTCTAGTAGCGCAACAAGTTGGTCCAGAGCTCGATTTTCTTGTGGGGTTAAAATGGTTTTCGCATCCTGTTTTTGATATAATTTCCTGAGGATTAGTTTGCGGATAAAGAGTTGAAGATCTTTATAGAGTTCGAATTTGTCCAGTCTATGGTCTGGGCAGAAATTCAATCCCTTTCTCAAGATCGCAATTTCATGAGTGGTGAGAGGGTGAGAAGATAAATTAATGACGCTTAGATCGGTATCCAAGGCTATGTCCGTGTTCGGATGGGTGTCTATAGTGTCAATTGTGTGTAGGTGTTCAGATTCGGTGGGGGTGGCTTGAGACCAGCCAGTACTAGATCTAAAAAAGAAGAGTCATTACGATTAGGTTCATGTGTGTTAGTGGTGTTTTGAGATGAAAGAGACGGGTGTGCCTGTGTAGGGTGATTAGGCATGAGTTCTTTGTTGGTGCTGTCAGAGTGTGTAGGGGGAGGGGGATTGGACTTTTTTTCTGCACTAGGTTTTTTAGACTTTTGATCTGGAGTGGGATCGCCAGAAAGTTGGCGTTTGGTGCCAGCGGAGGTTTTAGCTTTAGGAATAATAAGCGGGGGGATGTGTGATGAGACTTTGTTAGAGGGGGGATTTTGAGGTATATGGGAGTTCCTGGTTATCCTGTTGTTTTGATTCCATTTGTAGGCCTTGCCGGCCTCAAATGCATTTTTATCCCTATGAAACTTGGAATTTTTCTTCAATAAGATATTTTTGTTAAAAGATTCAAGATGGATTTTGAGTTTGTTCTCTTTGGCAGAGACTGAGGGATGTGCCTGGAAGTTTTTAAGTTGTTCACAGATTTTAGTAATTTCGGCGTCTGGTATTGAGGATCTTTTGGTATATTCATCTATGAGTATCTGCATAAGACTACGTGAGCATATCTGTAGGGCATTCTCCCATGTAGATTTGAAGGTTGCGTCCAGATCGTCCAAAGTAGGGAAGATCTGGATGCGAAGACCCAACGGATTCATATTACTCTTTATATAATCTTGAAATGACCTGACGTGCCAAAAAAATGAAGATTTTTTCTCCAAGTTTTTGGCAAGTTTGAAAAACAGGGAGGAAATTTCCGCTTCGGTTCGGTCATTGTCACCAAATTTATCTAGATATTGCTGCATCAAGGTTTCCCAATCTTGGCCCAAAAATATATTCTCAAAGTGAGACGTTTCTGTTTCAGGGGTCATTTTGTAAAAGAAAAAGGTTTATTTAGAGGAATGATGAAGAAAAAGGAATGGGGAAGAGTGAAGGGGGAAAAAAAGAAGATTAAAGCCTAGAGAGTGAGGGGGGCAAAAAGTATGGGGCACTAAAATAAGGGGGGGGAGAGAAATGGACTCCCCTAGGTGATATAGTTAGTATGGTATATATTTTATATAGTCACCTAAAAATGGGTTGGTCGAGTGGGGAGTGGTATTTACTACCAAAACTGCATATAGCAACAAAGGGGGGTGACCAACCAGTTTTAGGCAAGGGAGCCGTGCCACGTCCAATAGTCTGTAGACAAAAAGCAAAAGGGTTCCCCTAGGTGGACTTTACTGGCACTTGCAAAAGTAAGGAGTAATAAAGTGTATAGAAAATAAAGAGCAATATAAAAAAGATTTAAATTTTATTCAAAATCACAGGTACATTGAGATAAAAACAAGCAGTAAATGTATGGACTAACATAGTAAAAACTACATAATAGCCATCATAAGCAATTAGGACAAAACAAATGTGATGAAAGAAGCTCTTCTCAGGCCCTACGCGTTTCGGGGTACTTAATATCTGTACAATCCTTCTTCAGGGGCATAATCAGAGAGAGATGTTCATCTAGGCTAATAAAGAGAAAAGTAAAAGAGGCAGAAAAGATAATAAGATAATGGGGAAATCTCAGAGTAGTATGCAAAAAAGGAGGGTATCGGGGTGGTGAATACATCACCAACCTGAGAATGTTTGCTTATTTGCTTGAGAAAAACTTATTATTCTAAAAACAAGAAGAGTCATGGAGGAAGGGCATGGTGTGGCAAGAAGTTAAGTACATATTGTAACTGGTGTAAACCAGAGTATTTAAATAATGATGAATGCAGGTTGGTGGGCTGCAGTCACCATGGGGGGAATTTTTTGGCAACACTCCCGTCTCGCCCGACCAATGCGCGTACAAACCAGAGCGGCGTGCTGAGGTCACAGGAAGGCGCCCCTAGAAAAATAGAAAATGTAGACAGGACCTTAGGATGGGGTCCAAAAAATGGGTAGATAGACAGTGGTGACTGAGTGTATAGATTAGTGGTATATACAGAATGAGATATATAATAGAAAAAAAGGGGAAATGGTATCAATATATAATATGTTTATATGCGTTTAATAAGATGCATCAGGACTGGGTCGCAACAAAGAAAAGTCGCATCAAATAAAGCGACAGTGGGAAAGTCCCGTTAATCTCATATCCTAATATTAGTATGCAAATGCATGTATGTATAACATTGGGTTTAAAGAAAGGAAAAGAAAATAAAGTAAATGAAAAATAGGAAACAATATGTAATATATAATTGCATGCTCAGCAGGTAAATGCATAAAAACCTGCGTGTTGCAAATGTCCATAATGCATGTATTAAGGCCAGTAAAGAGTTAGAAACAGTATCATATTCTATAGGGTTTGGAAAAAGTAATTATATTGAAGCCCAGCCTATGTGAAACTGTTTGTAACAGTCTTGCAGGGACCCAAATAAAGACAAAGTCAGAATAGGTGATAAATAGTTGAATGACTCAACAAGGAAGTAAAGAGTAATTGTAAACAGAGTATTAGAATGCAACAAAATGAAAAAAATGAAAAAAAATGACTGAAGCAATCATACCTTGAGAGGAGTGTGATGACAGCCTCACAGCCAAGCGTCCAGAGAGTGTAACGTCTTGGTGTTTAATGAGTGAGGCTGGTTTAAATAACAAGGCTGTCACAATCAGCTGGCGTCAGAGATGAGGCACAGCTGTGTTGTGAGCAGCGTAGACTGGGACGCATAATGCTGACCCCCCGAGGCGAGCGTGCGCGGCGCCGCCCCAACCGCGCGTGCGCAAGCTACACGGCGTTTGGGGCAGCGTCACGCACACCCGCCCCACCGGCACGGAAGTGACACTCCGGCGAGAGCGCATGCTCGCCTGGAGTGTCAACATGGAGGCAGTGGGCGTGTGTGGAAGACGCCCAAGTACCTCGCTAAGCGCCGCCCCAGAGACTCCTGTGGCGGCTTACCGTGCCGGGCCGCCGCTCTAACTAGGCGCGCCACAAGGGGGGGCGGGGAGAGTGTGCTGCAATAAATGGTTTGGGAAAAAGAAACAAAAAGAAACATATATATTAAAAAAGAGAAAGGGTAACTGCTAGCCAGTCACCAAAAACGACTGCTCAAGTATATTCCTCCAAATATGGAAAACATGGAAAAGAAAGAAAAGGGGGATAAGAAGAAAAGGGAAGCAGTGAATAGGAAAAAACAAAAAAGGTTAGATGGATGACCTACATCCAAATAAGTAATGTATACATTACATATTATTGGGACAAGGAGAGGGAGGGAGGGAGGGTAATGTGGGGAGAGAACACTGTACAGAAGATTGGGACTTAGAAATTGGTAAGTGGAACAATACGCATGATACATTATTATACAGTTAAGGCAGCAAAAAACAACAATGGTCAAGCAATTTCAATACATATGAATGATATGAAAGTACAATTGTATATGACATGTGCAAACCACATAGTAACAGGAGGTGCGTGGCAGACATAAATATATCCTATACATTTCCACTATTGTGGGTGCCAAATATGAATGTACTATTCTTAGTGGGAGCACAGAAACGCAACGAATATAACAGAATATACTAAATGGTAACAATTCTTAACATAGGGAAGTAACCAAGCTGGCTGTGTGTTCGAATACATGGTCCCAAGGGGGGGTATCAAATTGAACAATAAAAGTAAATAATGTATAGAGGGGGGGATGGGCAAGTAACATATAACAGATAAATGGGGAGAGGAAAAAGGTGGTAAGGGGAGTGGGGGGGAAGGAAAAAAAAAAAAAAAAAAAAAAAGGAGGGAGCATGTATAGGATGCACATACAGCTTGGTGTACAAAAAGTCAGAAGCAGCCAGGAGTTACAAACAAACACTACAATGTTGAGAAGACAGAGATACCCTTTTGGAATGGCCATAACCCTATTTTTCCATACCTCCAGAATTGAAGCCCTGAAGGAAGGGCTTGAAACAAACCGCTTCATTAAGGCCTGGAGGTGTGGTGGCCTTAAGTAAATGGATCCATTTAAGTTCTCTCTGGAGTAAAATTTTATTCCAGTCGCCCCCTCTGGGGTTAGGGTGTATACGATCCAAAATTAAAAATTTAATGGAGGGAAATTTTCCTCCTTGAACCAAGTAGACATGTCCGCCAAGGGGTAGGTCGGGGTCAGCTGTTTTCATAGATAAAATATGTCTATAGGCTCGTCGCCAAAATTCAAGTTTGGTCTTTCCTATATAGAAACACCCGCAGTTGCACTGGAGTAGGTAAACCACTCCAGTGGTCCTGCAGTTGGCGAAGTGTTTCGGGAAGAAAGGTTTGCCATTGGGGAGAGTAGGGTTTTTTTGGGTGAGCATGTAGCCACAGTAGTGGCATGAGCCACAGATGAAGGTGCCCTTGTATTTGCAATGGATTGTCGATGATCTAAACTCACTTTTGGTGATTTGGTCACCAATGGAGATAGCTCTTTTGAAAGTAAAGTTAGGTTTTTCCGGGACTAAATGGCCCAGGTTGGGGTCCAAGGCCAGTAGGTGCCAGTATTTCTCGATTATTCTTTTGGTTTGGCGATGTTGCTGATGGTATGTCGTAATGATGCTGAGTGGGTAGGCGTCTTTTTGTTGTTCAGTGCGGTGGAAAAGTGTTTGTCTGGGTTTGTTGTTGGCTTTCTGAAACGCTCTTTTAAGAGATTTATGAGAATAGCCACGAAGTAGCAACCTGTCTCGAAGGGCAGCAGCCTCTGTGAGAAAGTTTTTGTTGTCTGTGCAGTTGCGCTTGATCCTAATGTATTGGGAATAGGGTATGGACTCAATTAAAGGTTTAGGATGAAAACTGGCAGCATGCAATATGGTATTGCCGGCAGTGCTTTTTCTAAATAATTTGGTACAAAGTTTGCCCTGTCCATCCTTGAAGACTTCAATATCTAGGAAGGTTACATGAGTATTATCAAAGGACATTGTAAACGTCAGGTTGAAATCATTCTTATTCATCCGAAGTACGAACTGCTCGAGTACATCCGAGGGACCCTCCCATATGACAAAAATGTCGTCTATATATCTATGCCAAGCTTGGATATAGTTGGTATAATCAGTAAGGTTCCCATCAGAGAGGAGGGCTTTCTCCCACTCCCCCAGGTACAGGTTCGCGTACGACGGGGCACAACATGTCCCCATCGCCACTCCCTGCACCTGGAGGTAGTGGGAGCCGAGAAAGGTGAAAACATTATGGGTGAGGATGTACTCGAGCAGCTCGATGATGAATTCATTATAGCTGAGATCAGAGTGCCTATCGCTTTGGAGTATGTGTCTAATTGCTGCTAGACCCAACACATGTGGGATAGAGCTATATAGTGTCTCCACGTCAATAGTGACAAGGAGGGCTTTCTCTGAAATAGACATATGGTTCAAAATTTGTAAAAAATGGCCGGTGTCCTTTACATAGGAAGATAGAGATACCACGAATGGTCTAAGATGTTCATCAATAAGTTTACTGGCATTTTCGCTTATTGAGCCTACACCGGAAATAATAGGTCTGCCGGGCGGGTCTTTGAGATTCTTGTGCACTTTGGGGAGTGCATAAAACGTAGGGGTCTTGGGGAAATTGTTTCTCACAAAAGTCCAGGTAGTCTTACTGATGGTCTGGTTAAGGAAAGCAGAGTCAACCAGCGCGTAAAATTCCTTGTTATACTTCTCAACAATGGAGACTGGCATACGGCGGTACCAGTCTGCATTGTTGAGAATTTTCCTACACATCATAATGTACTGATCATTGTCTAACACCACAACATTTCCGCCCTTGTCAGAGGGTTTAATGGTGATGGTGTTGTTGGCCTTTAGGGAGTGTAATGCTTCTAGTTCTTGTGGGTGGAGATTGGAGGGTTCCTGTTGTTTTATTCTAAGCTTCTCCAGGTCGTTATTGACCAGTTTAAGGAAGATTGCTGCGTTAGGACATGTGCTGGGTGGCGGGCAAAGGTCCGATTTTTTCTTTAATCTAGAAGTCCCCGAATGTGGGTGGACATGTGAGTCATCTATTTGTTGAAGGATACGTGGGAGGTCAATCTGATCAATGAGGTCAGATGTGTCGCTCTCCTCTAGTAGCGCAACAAGTTGGTCCAGAGCTCGATTTTCTTGTGGGGTTAAAATGGTTTTCGCATCCTGTTTTTGATATAATTTCCTGAGGATTAGTTTGCGGATAAAGAGTTGAAGATCTTTATAGAGTTCGAATTTGTCCAGTCTATGGTCTGGGCAGAAATTCAATCCCTTTCTCAAGATCGCAATTTCATGAGTGGTGAGAGGGTGAGAAGATAAATTAATGACGCTTAGATCGGTATCCAAGGCTATGTCCGTGTTCGGATGGGTGTCTATAGTGTCAATTGTGTGTAGGTGTTCAGATTCGGTGGGGGTGGCTTGAGACCAGCCAGTACTAGATCTAAAAAAGAAGAGTCATTACGATTAGGTTCATGTGTGTTAGTGGTGTTTTGAGATGAAAGAGACGGGTGTGCCTGTGTAGGGTGATTAGGCATGAGTTCTTTGTTGGTGCTGTCAGAGTATGTAGGGGGAGGGGGATTGGACTTTTTTTCTGCACTAGGTTTTTTAGACTTTTGATCTGGAGTGGGATCGCCAGAAAGTTGGCGTTTGGTGCCAGCGGAGGTTTTAGCTTTAGGAATAATAAGCGGGGGGATGTGTGATGAGACTTTGTTAGAGGGGGGATTTTGAGGTATATGGGAGTTCCTGGTTATCCTGTTGTTTTGATTCCATTTGTAGGCCTTGCCGGCCTCAAATGCATTTTTATCCCTATGAAACTTGGAATTTTTCTTCAATAAGATATTTTTGTTAAAAGATTCAAGATGGATTTTGAGTTTGTTCTCTTTGGCAGAGACTGAGGGATGTGCCTGGAAGTTTTTAAGTTGTTCACAGATTTTAGTAATTTCGGCGTCTGGTATTGAGGATCTTTTGGTATATTCATCTATGAGTATCTGCATAAGACTACGTGAGCATATCTGTAGGGCATTCTCCCATGTAGATTTGAAGGTTGCGTCCAGATCGTCCAAAGTAGGGAAGATCTGGATGCGAAGACCCAACGGATTCATATTACTCTTTATATAATCTTGAAATGACCTGACGTGCCAAAAAAATGAAGATTTTTTCTCCAAGTTTTTGGCAAGTTTGAAAAACAGGGAGGAAATTTCCGCTTCGGTTCGGTCATTGTCACCAAATTTATCTAGATATTGCTGCATCAAGGTTTCCCAATCTTGGCCCAAAAATATATTCTCAAAGTGAGACGTTTCTGTTTCAGGGGTCATTTTGTAAAAGAAAAAGGTTTATTTAGAGGAATGATGAAGAAAAAGGAATGGGGAAGAGTGAAGGGGGAAAAAAAGAAGATTAAAGCCTAGAGAGGGAGGGGGGCAAAAAGTATGGGGCACTAAAATAAGGGGGGGGGGAGAAATGGACTCCCCTAGGTGATATAGTTAGTATGGTATATATTTTATATAGTCACCTAAAAATGGGTTGGTCGAGTGGGGAGTGGTATTTACTACCAAAACTGCATATAGCAACAAAGGAGGGTGACCAAACCAGAAGAAGAAGAAGAAGATGAAGGAAGATAGAAGAAAGAAGAAGCATTTAAATAAAGGAATTGTCAAAAACTGTCTCTTGTCATTTTTAACATTTTTGACAGTTTTTTTAGTGAAATGGTAGGGGTAAGTACCCCCTTACCATTTCACACAGGGGGGGACCGGGATCTGGGGGTCCCCTTGTTAAAGGGGGCTTCCAGATTCCGATAAGCCCCCCGCCCGCAGACCCCCACAACCATCGGCCAGGGTTGTGGGGATGAGGCTCTTGTCGTCATCAACATGGGGACAAGGTGTTTTGGGGGGCTACCCCAAAGCACCCTCCCAATGTTGAGGGCATGTGGCCTGGTACGGTTCAGGAGGGGGGGCGCTCTCTCGTCCCCCCCTCTTTTCCTGCGGCCTGCCAGGTTGCGTGCTCGGATAAGGGTCTGGTATGGATTTTTGGGGGACCCCACGCCGTTTTTTTTTTTTTTTTGGCGCGGGGTTCCCCTTAAAATCCATACCAGACCTGAAGGGTCTGGTATGGAATTTAGGGGGACCCCCACGTCATTTTTTTTTTTTTTAATTTTGGCCGGGGTTCCCCTTAATATCCAAACCAGACCTGAAGGGCCTGGTATGGAATTTAGGGGGACCCTCACGTCATTCCTGTGGGGAATTCCCATGCCGTTTTTATCAATTAACTTCTATGTGTATTGTCGGACCGGCAATGCAATAGCCGTGAGTAGTTTAAATGGCTTTTTTCCTTTCAAATGTAATTTTGCTGTCACGGGAAACATGCGCCCCTTTACAGGCATACTATAGACACCCCCCCAGGTACGAAATTTAAAGGAATATTACACTTTTATTGTTTGACTTTAAGCATTATTAAAATCACTGCTCCCGAAAAAAACGGCCGTTTTTAATACTTTTTTTTGCATTGATCCATGTCCCCTGGGGCAGGACCCAGGTCCCCAAACACTTTTTATGACAATAACTTGCATATAAGCCTTTAAAATTAGCACTTTTGATTTCTCCCATAGACTTTTAAAGGGTGTTCCGCGGCATTCGAATTTGCCGCGAACACCCCAAATTGTCCGCTGTTCGGCAAACTTGCGAACAGCCAATGTTCGAGTCGAACTCGAAGCTCATCCCTAGTCAGCGGGAAGATGGGAAAGATTTCCATCTTATCGGCTCTGCCATAAGAGAAGTGCTTACGCACCCCTTTCACTGTGCCAGCAGGGAGATTGATCCCCCTACTGGCGCCATATATATGTAGACGCATGCACGTCCTAATGCCATAGGCTGCGCACACCTATGCCTGCTGGTAGGTTCATTGGCTCTAGTGTGTGTACAGTGTATGTATGAATGTGATGTGAGTTAGGTACCTTAGATTGTAAGCTCCTCGGGGGCAGGGACTGATGTGAATCTACGATGTATATGTAAAGGCTCATACACACGATCGGACTTTTTGACAACAAACATGCAAATTAGTTGTTTTGGAGCAACATCCGACCGTGTGTACGCTCCATCGGACAAACTTTTTCTGTTTCCATCGGACTTTTGTGGTCATGTCAGCCTATGACCACGCCCCCTTATGACCTCACAGTCCCAGCATGCCCCGAGACCGTGATGTCATAGGGGGGCGGGGTCACCGCCTATATAAGTCATAGCAGAGCGCACAGACAGCATTACAGCCGGAGAGAGCGTCGTGTTAACATCTCTCGAAGAGAAGAGGGAAGAAGACGATCCAGATGGCCGGGCTCCTCTGCTAGCAAAAGAGCGGCAAAAGAGCAGAGGATAGTGGAGGAGCCCAGCAGAAGGAAGAAGGCACTGGAGAAGAACCAGAGAGTGCGGAGACGACACCTGAGAGAGGGAGAAGAGGCCTAAGAGACCCCCGAAGTCGGAAGAAGACCCCGGAGCTGCCTAATAAATTCATTTTAAAACCTGTGTAGTGTGTTTTATTTGTTGACACTTTATTTCCCTAGGTGAATGGGTAGGGGTACGCTGTACCCCATACTCATTCACCTAGGGTGGGGGGCCAGGATCTGGGGGCCCCCTTATTAAAGGGGGCTCCCTGATTCCGATAAGCCCCTCTCCCGCAGACCCCGACAACCAATGGCCAGGGTTGAAGAGGCCCTTGTCCTCATCAATATGGGGACAAGGTGCTTTGGGGAAGAGGGGGGCCACAGGGCTCCCCCTCCCCCAAAGCACCCAGCCCCCATGTTGAGGGCATGCGGCCTGGTACGGCTCAGGAGGGGGGCACTCGCTCGTCCCCACCCCCTTTCCTGACCTGCCGGGCTGCGTGCTCGGATAAGGGTCTGGTATGGATTTGGGGGGGGACCCCACGCCGCTTTTTTGGCGTAGGAGGTTCCTCTTAAAATCCATACCAGATCTAAGGGCCTGGTATGCCCCTAAAGAGAACCCATGCCGATTTTTTATTTAAAATTTGGCGTGGCGTTCCCCCTCAAGAGTGAAACCAAGCAGTGCCTGGCATTGGCAGGGATCCAAGTCGGATCCCCGCACCAGTGTGAACCCGGCTCGCAAGGTGTCAATCTCGCCAATAAAAGTGGCGAGATTGACATAATATCAGACAACAATACAGAAGTTGACCAAAGGGTGGTGGTAAAGAGCTGAAAAACCACGTGATTTGGTGAAAGTTGGCTGGAAAAGTCCTGCCGTCTGTATGCAAGACAAACTTCTGGCCAACGCCCTTTGTACAAAAATCCAAGGGAAAGTTTGTACAAAGCCCTATCGTGTGTATGGGGCTTAAGACACACATCAAACCCTGCACCTATGACAATGGTTTTGCACACTTTTCTGAGTCTTCTGAAGAGCACATCAGTTGCATTCCACCTGTTTGACCAGCTTCCTTTACAGTGAATCTATTAGGAAACATGGGAGCTGCCATTACCAACTTGTTTTCTAAGATGCATGATATGGCACTGTGCTTCTAAGGCCCCTTTCACATGAGAGATCTGATCAGATCTGTCTGTCCATTTTTCAATCTGACCAAATTGGACCCTTCATTCTTCACAATGGAGCTTGTGTCCGTTTACACCTGGCTACCTTTGGGTCTGATCCGATAAAAAGAAATGGAAGGGTATTTGTTCCCCTCCAGCTGGCTGAATTGGATCAGAGGGCAGTTGGGTGTAACCGGACAGGTGGTCTGTTTACATTTGACTGCCCATAGAGCAGAGGGGGCTGTGACCATGTCCGCTCTGCATAAGCAAAGCAAGCATGGACCTGTCATCCAGCCACTCCGCTCAGCTCAGCAGGGACAGATCCCCTGCTGAGCAAAACCAGATCCAGCCCATGTGAAAAGGGCATTATTCTTGTTTCCCTACAAAGTGAAGTATGTAAGAGCAAGTATGTGCATATCAGGTGTCCCGACTCAAATGCACAGACATGTTCCAGGTTAGGGACTCACCGCATAGTAAAGCCAGGATGAGAAAGGCAAACCTGTTGCATGCACTTAAAAAAAAAAAACACAAGTCAGCAATGGCAGCTTCCATACTTTTGGCAGCTTCCATGCTTTTCTTATATATTTAATTTATTTATTTATTTAAATATTCATACACCCATATGAACAGTGTAGGCAGGGGAAGGTGGGTGAGTAACAATAATCAGGCTGCATTGATGGGCACTGGTGAGGCTGCGCTGATGGGCACTGGTGAGGCTGCATTGATGAGCACTGGCGAGGCTGCATTGATGGGCACTGATGAGCACTGGTGGGGCCGTGTTGATGGGCACTGGTGAGGCTGCATTGATGGGCACTGATGAGGCTGCAGTCATTGTCATAGAAACATTTGTAAAGGGGAGGGGTTAGTAAGATGACCACCCTCATGTGGGGGCGCCAGAAATATTTCTGCCCCCAGGCGCCTGTGACCCTAGGATTGGCCCTGGGCGAGTTACTCACCTGCTCACCTACCTTCTGGCTGGGATTTGTAACTATGAACTATGCGTGTAGTCAGAGTCTTCACTTGGAAATGTGATACCCTAACTATCAAGGCCTGAGGTGTGCCTTGGCCTAGCTGGTCAGTATGCCTGAAAAGAGGGCAAAAGCACCCTACACCAACCAGCTAGTTGCGTACCAGCAACTTCACCCCCCACCTAATTGGTCGCCCCGACATTCGGTGCACGCCCCCTCCCCTCACCGTGTGCTTTGTCCAGCCGCTACCGATTTGTGTGGTACGGGTGGGCACAGCCCTAGCACCCGTACTGGCCTAGGTAGGCGCTTCCTAAAGAGCCTGGAGGAAAATAAAATGGAAATGCCAAACACAGAATCCCAATGGCAGCAGGTTCCTCCCTATTTAAACTGCAAACTTAGCACGAGGCCAACAAGCCAGGAGCGCACAGCTGACGAGTGGCAACCCTGAACGCAAGGTCAACACTGGATCAGCCAGGGGAGGAGGGATATATACCCCTCAGACTCCTCCCACAAATACAGGCTGGCCGGAGGCCAGCTTTCTAATATATACCCTGTCTCATATTTACCTATTTTATACTCCTCAACTTTAGAAAACAAATATTAACACTATGCATTCTCTTTGATCAACTTAAAGTGGGGTTCCACCCAAAAATGGAATTTCCGCTTTTCAGAATCCTCCCCCCCTCCGGTGTCACATTTGGCACCTTTCAGGGGGGAGCAGATACCTGTTTAATCCAGGTATTTGCTCCCATTTCCGCAGATATCTATACTATATAACTGTTGGCGCTATATAAATCTTGTATAATAATAATAATAACTATATCCGGCGCCCCCTCTGTCCCCCCGCGCTGTCTTCTGGGAGACACGCAGGTCCCAGAAGACAGCAGGGACCAATGGGATTGCGCAGTGCAACTCGCACATGCGCAGTAAGGAACCAGGCTGTGAAGCCGCAAGGCTTCACTTCCTGATTCCCTCACAAAAGATGGCGGCACCTCCACCCGAGCCCAAAGGGACAGATCAGCTTCAGGTGCCGACATCGCGGGCGCTCCCTGGACAGGTAAGTGTCCATATTTTAAAAGTCAGCAGCTGTAGTATTTGTAGCTGCTGACTTTAAAAAAAAAAAATTGGCAGAACTCCTCTTTAAACCAGAAAATTGTGTATGTAGGACTGTGTTAGGAGCACCAAGCAGAAAGCTCTTTTGGGATCAGGATAAGGAAAAATGGTCAATGTACTTTGTAAAGCACTGAATAATGGGGGTAATTTGCTAAAGACAAATAAACAATTCACTTTGCAAGGGAATTTTCCCCAGAGCTTAGTCACTGTGGTGAAATTTCACTTGGCAAAGAATACCCAATCATGTGCAAGGAGAAAAAATGCCTTTTCTGCTTGCACATGATTGGATGATGGAAGTCAGCACAACTTCACCTCACTCACTAAGCTCTGGGGATAATTCCCTTGCAAAAGTGCAACTTCCATTGCAAAGTGAACAGTCTATTTGCCTTTAGTGAATCAACCAATGTATCAACACTATATGAATAACATAGTTAAGACTGCGGAAGTCATGGATACGCTAGCGTCTGATGCTTGGTGGCATAATAAATGAAGCTTGTCTCTTCAGGCCGAGTAAAAGGATCTGGATAATACGGTTTGCAGCATTCTATAGATCTTTTGAAGAAGGAACACACAGCAAATAAAAGACTGCCTATCTGTGCCTGACCCCTGGCTGCTCACATAGGGAGATGCTCTATCTGGAGCCAGGACCTGCGCTTTGATGTTTCACCCACTCGCTTTGTAAATCACTTTTTCACTTCTTATTCATCTTTCAAAAGCAAGGCCAAGGCCTGCACCGAAGCCCTACAGAGGCGACAGATCTCTCCGATATCAACTTGTCGTCCTCTGGGGGAGTTTAATCTTCAGCTGGGAGTTTAGATTTTCATTTCCCGTCCCTGTGCGCACTGGAAAAAATAATCAGTTAATCAGGCTTTTTGTACAATGATATACCAAAGATGGTCACATTCATCAGCCCCGGCTTATCGCATATGGGGGCCGGAGCATCTGTTTCTGGAGATATGTGCATCGGTTGAACAATTAAAAAAGGGTGAAAAAGGACATTCACTGTGGGGGCAGCTGGCCGGGAACACCTGCAGATCTTCTAGTAATGGCACTTGTGTACTGGAGGCTCTAGAAGGGGTTTTTCTGTGCATTTGCTGTGGGGCAGGTTTGCCATATTGATCTCATGCAGCAGTATTATAAAATTTGTCCTATTGGTGCGATGGGAAGCATTCATATAGTAAAGCGCTGCGTAAACTGTTGGCGCTATATAAATCCTGTATAATAATAATAATTCAGTGTGGACTTAATGTAGCCTATGGTGCTGATTTACTAAAACTGGAGAGTGCAAAATCTGGTGGCGCCATGGTAGCCAATCAGCTTCTAACTTCAGCCTCGGTTTACATACACTACATTATCAAATGTACTGGGACACCTGCTTTTACACGCACATGAACTTTAATGGCATCCCAGTCTTAGTCCGTAGGGTTCAATATTGAGTTGGCCCACCCTTTGCAGCTATAACATCTTAAACTCTTCTGGGAAGGCTGTCCACAAGGTTTAGGAGTGTGTCTATGGGAATGTTTGACCATTCTTCCAGAAGCGCATTTGTGAGGTCAGGCCCTGATGTTGGAAGAGAAGGCCTGGCTCACAGTCTCAGCTCTAATTTATCCCAAAGGTGTTCCATCGAGTTGAGCTCAGTCAAGTTCCTCCACCCCAAACTAGCTCATCCATATCTTTATGGACCTTGCTTTTGTTCACTGGTCGAAATCATTTGGTGGTGGGCGGATTATGGTGTGGGAATGTTTTTCAGGGGTTGGGCTTGGCTCCTTAGTACTAGTGAAGGGAACTCTTAAGGCGTCAGCATACCAAGACATTTTAGACAATTTCATGCTCCCAACTTTGTGGGAACAGTTTGGGGATGGCCCCTTCCTGTTAAAATATGACTGCACACCAGTGCACAATGCAAGTTCCATAAAGACATGGATTGCTCTTATTGCATATTTATTTATTTCAGGTATTTACAGTGCATTCGCAAGGTATTCACAGCACTTCACTTTTTCCACATTTTGCTATGTTACAGCCTTATTCCAAAATGGATTATTTTCCTCAAAATTCTACATACTATTAATAGCCCATAATGACAACCTGAAAGACATTCGTTTGAAATCTTTGCAAATTTATTTAAAAAAAATAAATAAAAAAAAAAAAAAAAAAAAATCACATGTACATAAGTATTCACAGCCTTTGCCATGACACTTTAAATTTAGTTCAGGTGCATCCTGTTTCCTTGTTTCTACAACTTGATTGGAGTCCACCTGTGGCAAATTCAGTTGATTTGACAGGATTTGGAAAGGCACACACCTGTCTATATAAGGTCCCACAGTTAACAGTGCATGTCAGAGCACAAACCAAGCAATGAAGTCCAAGCAATTGTCTGTAGACCTACAAGATAGGATTGTATGGAGGCACAGATCTGGGGAAGGGTACAGAAAAATTTCTGCAGCATTTAAATAGAAAGTAAACTCTTTAAAGTAAAGACTTTTTTTATTTATTTTTTAAAATATAATGATCCAACAATGTATTTGTACCTTTTTTAGCTTTTGTAACATTTATCTTCTTTTGGGTATCGGTCGCGCCATCTTTACTAGGGATTGCTGTCTCTTGTGTGGATGTCCTTTCTGCCCTTCCTTTCCTTCTATGTCTAAATCTGGCGCATGCGCGAGCGCATCTAAACCAAGCCTCTATTTCGATCGGCGCTTCGTCTGAACAACTCTGTGCTGCTATGGTTCACTCCATCTGTGTGACGTCTTATACAGTCACAAGGGGATAACCAGGAAGGAAAAGAGGAAAGCACAGTATTGCAAGGCTTCCTCAATGCAAGTAAATAACCAACATGCAGAGGATAGTGAAACAGCACACATAGCGTGCTGATGAAGAAGCTATGGATTGCGCATGCCCCTTTGACATCACTACAGATTGCAGGACAGATTCTGAAGAAACAGAAAGAGTAAGTGAAATTTCACAGGGCTCGGTCAGCTGCCTGTTCTATATAGATTACCATGAGCTAAAGTGAAAGTGGAGAGTTTACAACAACTTTAAGGTCTCAATGAGCACAGTGGTCTCCATCATCTGTAAATGCAAGACACTTGGAACCACCAGGACTCAGAGGTGGGGGACTTGAGTCACATGACTTGACTTAAGTCAGACTTGAGTCACCTGTTTGAGGACTTGCGACTTGCTTGACAAAATTAAATAAATGACTCGACTTGAATTTGACTTGTCACTAATGACTTGCGACTTGACTTGGGCTATTTGACTTGCAATGACTTGGCACCACCCCCCCAAAAATATTACCCACACACTCCGCCCACCACTGCCTCTGAGCCAATCAGCATTTGCTAAATGCCATTGGAGCTGTTCAGGGTAGCGGTAAGAGTTATGTCAGTCCCTGCATCAAGCGCACCTGTTGAACGTGTGTTCAGCCATGGTGGGGTGATAATGCGACCCCATCGCTCACAACTGAGTGAGAAAGTACTTTCCAATTTAATTATTTGCAAATGCAATGCATTTTAAGTGGCTATTCTCATCACCATTCAAGTGTCCAGATGTTGGCATTGTATCAAGTTCAAACTTTGAGCTTAGTTATTTTCCCTCTCAGCAAGGACTACATTTTTTCAGGATTGTTGGCCATTTAATTGCTGAGTGTTCTGCTCCTTGTCTGCTGTTTGGGCATTCAAAGTGTTTCTTTAATATGTCAAGAAAAAAGCACTAAGCAGTTTTGTTAATGTTGAAAATAAAACAAAACCTTTCCTGAAAACTGACTTTTAACTAATTTAAAGGTGGAAATGGGGTAGATCAGTATTTTGACTTAATTTGTGACTTGACCAAAATAAATGCCTTGACCTGACTTGCTTGATTTCTAGCAGGGACTCAACTTGATTTGCTTGCTTTTCGCCACAGTAACTTGGGACTTGCTTGTGACTTGAAGGTTAAGACTTGAGACTTGCTTGTGACTTGCACATATGTGACTTACTCCCATGTGTGCCAGAACTCTTCCTAGAGTGGGCCGCCCCGCCAAACTGAACAATCGGGGGAGAAGGGCCTTAGTCAGGAAGGTGACCAAGAACCCGATGGTCACTCTGACAGAGCTCCAGCGTTTCTCTGTAAAGAGAGGAGAACCTTCCAGAAGAACAACCATCTCTGCAGCATGCCACCAATCAGGCCTTTATGGTAGAGTGGCTAGATAGAAGCCATTCCTCAGTAAAAGGCACATCAAAGCCTGCCTGCCTGGAGTTTGCCAAAAGGCACCTGAAGGACTCTCAGACCATGAGAAACAAAATTCTCTGGTCTGATGAAACAAAAATGTAACTCTTTGGGCTGAATGGCAAGCGTCATGTCAGGAGCAAACCAGGCACTGCCTGGCACATCACCTGGCCAATACCATCCCTACAGTGAAGCATGGAGGTGGCAGCATCATGCTGTGGGGGTGTTTTTCAGAGACAGGAACTGGAAGACTAGTCAGGATCGAGGGAAAGATGAATACAGCAATGTACAGAGACAACCTTGATGAAAATCTGTTCCAGAGCGCTATGGATCTCAGACTGGGGCGAAGGTTCATCTTATAACCATAAACACACAGTCAAAATAACAAAGGAGTGGCTACAAGCCAACTCTGTGAATGTCCTTGAGTGGCCCAGCCAGAGCCCAGACTTGAACTCGATTGAACATCTCTGGAGAGATCTGAAAATGGCTATGCACCGACGCTCCCCATCCAACCTGATGGAGTTTGAGAGGTCCTGCAAAGAAGAATGAGAGAAACTGCCCAAAAATAGGTGTGCCAAGCTTGTAGCATCATATTCAAAAAGACTTGAGGCTGTAATTGGTGCCAAAGATGCTTCAACAAAGTATTGAGCAAAGGCTGTGAATACTTATGTACATGTGATTTTATTCGTGTTTTATTTTTAATAAATTTGCAAAGATTTCAAACAAACTTCTTTCATGTTGTCATTATGGGGTATTGTTTGTAGAATTTTCAGGAAAATAATGAATTTAATCAATTTTGAAATAAGGTTGTAACATAACAAAATGTGAAAAAGTGAAGCACTGTGAATACTTTCCCTTATGCACTGTAAATACTGTATTTCTCAGTGCAGAGCTCTGCACAATAATGTCCACTGGACTCATTAGCACTTTTTAGTTAGATGCACTCACCTTACCCCCCCAGAGTAATCATGACCGCAAAAAAGACAACATTGGCTTGTCAAGACTGACACTTTAAAGTGGAACTCCAATAAGCCATTAAAAAATAAGTTGATACTTAACCCTACTCGATGCGCCTGAAGGTAAAATTTGTCAACCCATCTCCACTGTTAGTATTCAGATTGTTAATTGCATACTTATTTGTTTCAGGTATTTATATAGTAACATCTAGTCATGTAGTTTAAAAATAAAAAACAATACTATTGTACATTCACATCATTTCTTCAAGGAGCTTTCAGATCTTGCGTTACGGGAACAGGTGTTCTTTGCTTGCAATTTTCAAAGCGCGTTTCACATGCATTTTTGCATGTTGCAGAAAGGCCACCCCATTCACGTCAATAGGCTGCCCTATGTGCATTTGTCACCCAAAGCTTCTACTCCTTTTTTGGTGACAATCTTAGCATGATTTATAAACAGGGTAGATTTGATTTAAATCAAGTCGATTTAAATCACAATGTAAATAATGATTTAAATCACAAGTAAAAAGGCTTGATTTAAATCAAAAGCAACCGTCATATCTGTCCCACAGCGGCTCCTCCTCTGATCCGCTGTTGACTCACCGACAGTCCCATTCAGTTTAATGGGATGACTGGTGATGCAGCAGTGACACAACAAGGTGAGGGATGTGGTGGCAGCAGGTGAGTGGATGCCCGCTAACAGGCGCTGCCATGATGGATCTGGAATGACAGGTGATCTTTAAATGTAAGGAATTATTCTTGCTGGTAGTTAGAATCCTTAATATTTGCAAACAAAATGAAGGTTTCCTATTTAGAATAATAAGCTGTCAGGTTAGTAAAACAGCGATATCAGAACCGATTCAATCATACAGTTTGTAGTGTACATAGATTTGCAAAACAATGGGATAAAGGAATTCCTGAACTTTGTTTTATCTCATGGTTACTGTGAAATTGTGTCAATGCATCAATGCATTGCATGTTATCTCAGCTTGCAGAGCTTGAATTCATTGAATAAGTTTACCAAAAATGTATATATTGCAGAATATACAGCCTCATGCTACATACAGTCAGGTCCATAAATATTGGGACATCCACACAATTTTAATCTTTTTGGCTTTATACACCACCACAATGGATTTGAAATGAAACTAACAAAATCAGGTGAACGGTGTAGGAATTACAACGGTTTGTATATGTGCCTCCCACTTTTTAAGGGACCAAAAGTAATGGGACGGATTAACAATCATCCATCAAACTTTCACTTTTTAATACTTGGTTGAAAATCCTTTGCAGTCAATTACAGCCTGAAGTCTGGAATGCATAGACATCACCAGATGCTGGGTTTCATCCCTGGTGATGCTCTGCCAGGCCTCTACTGCAACTGTCTTCAGTTCCTGCTTGTTCCTGGGCCATTTTCCCTTCAGTTTTGTCTTCAGCAAGTGAAATGCATGTTCAGGTCAGGTGATTGACTTGGCCATTACATAACATTCCACTTCTTTCCCTTAAAAAACTCTTTGGTTGCTTTCGCAGTATGCTTTGGGTCATTGTCCATCTGCACTGTGAAGCGCCGTCCAATGAGTTCTGAAGCATTTTGCTGAATATGAGCAGATATTGCCCGAAACACTTCAGAATTCATCCTGCTGCTTTTGTCAGCAGTCACATCATCAATAAGTACAAGAGAACCAGTTCCATTGGCAGCCATACATGCCCACACCATGACACTACCGCCACCATGCTTCACTGATGAGGTGGTATGCTTTGGATCATGAGCAGTTCCTTTCCTTCTCCATACTCTTCTCTTCCCATCACTCTGGTACAAGTTGATCTTGGTCTCATCTGTCTATAGGATGTTGTTCCAGAACTGTGAAGGCTTTTTTAGATGTTGTTTGGCAAACTCTAATCTGGCCTTCCTATTTTTGAGGCTCACCAATGGTTTACATCTTGTGGTGAACCCTCTGTATTCACTCTGGTGAAGTCTTCTCTTGATTGTTGACTTTGACACACATACACCTACCTCCTGGAGAGTGTTCTTATCTGGTCAACTGTTGTGAAGGGTGTTTTCTTCACCAGGGAAGGAATTCTTCGGTCATCCACCACAGTTGTTTTCCTTGGTCTTCCGGGTCTTTTGGTGTTGCTGAGCTCACCGGTGCATTCTTTCTTTTTAAGGATGTTCCAAACAGTTTATTTGGCCACACCTAATGTTTTTGCTATCTCTCTGATGGGTTTGTTTTGTTTTTTCAGCCTAATGATGGCTTGCTTCACTGATAGTGACAGCTCTTTGGATCTCATATTGAGAGTTGACAGCAACAGATTCCAAATGCAAATAGCACACTTGAAATGAACTCTGGACCTTTTATATGCTCCTTGTAAATGGGATAATGAGGGAATAACACACACCTGGCCATGGAAAAGCTGAGCAGCCAATTGTCTCATTACTTTTGGTCCCTTAAAAAGTGGGAGGCACATATACAAACTATTGTAATTCCTACACCATTCACCTGATTTGGATGTAAATACCCTCAAATTAAAGCTGAAATTCTGCAGTTAAAGCACATCTTGTTAGTTTCATTTCAAATCCATTGTGGTGGTATATAGAGCCAAAAAGATTAGAATTGTGTTGATGTCCCAATATTTATGGACCTGACTGTAACTAAGCTCCATTTCATGCTGAATAAACTAAATTATTAATGTATCTCAAATAGAAAATTATCTTTAGATTTTTACTCCAAAAGTATCTTATTAAAATAAATTATTATTTATTAAAATAAATTTTTAAAAAAAATCGATTTAAATTACAAAAAATAATCAGATTTTTTAAATTTTGTTTTAAAAATCATTGATTTTATCCACCCTGTTTATAAATGACAATCACAGTATAATAGCACTGTGTTTGGGGTGCCATTAAGAACAATGCACTCAAACACACGTTGCAAGTTTTGCTGTGATTTGTGGAATTGTGGGCAGAATCGGGATAAGATGCATGAGAAAGAATGTGCAGGCTTCTGTTTATGTGCTCTTTTTACTGAAAATCAATAAAACTATATAAAAAAAAACAGTGTAGTTATATGTAATTGAAATCAGATATAGTATGTGGCGCTACTCTATCCTCCAGTACCAAACTGCAGAAAACAAGATCACCAATACTGTACCAATCAGTATACGTACAGTCCTCCTATTACAAATACAGGTGTATAGCAGTACACCTTACGACCACTCCAAAAACCGGAAAAAACTCAGATTACTATCACAATAATAATAGTATATGACTTTCTTACTAATAAGTGCACCGTGCTTGAATCTTCACAGTATAATCCCTGCGTAACAATATGGACTTGTGAATCTACATATTAGATTAACATAAACTAATAAAGTGCCTAGTGCAAAGTGTGATTCCTGATGCGATAACCACAACACATAATGATAAGTGACAGAGTGTGCAAAATAATCATAAGTGACATAATATGTGACTGGAAATACAGCCCAAGAAATTACTAAAGTGCAAAGAATATTGTAAGATTCTTCGTGCTATAAAATATGGAATGTGTACTACTCCTCTCTAAAATATAGCAATTAATGAAAAAAAATCAAAATTCAAAAGTAGCCCAATGTGCAAAATACTCATGAATAACTATCTGCAACTATGGATGCGAGGAAAAGCCCCGCATCAACATATAAGTAGTACTATTTTACAGAAAGTGATAATTGTGCAATAATATCATTATTCATGCATCCCTACAGTTTGAGATGTAATCAAACACCCAACATCCAAAATAAATAATGTGATCCAAAAAAGTGACAATAGTGCAATACAGTCCACACCAATGCTATTGTCATGCCAATGTGACTTCTGGTGTCCACACAAAAGAGTCTATTATGAAGTGCAAATAGCAGTGACTTGTGCTGTTCTTCTACTTCAATTCTGGTGCACACACCAATTGTTTCCTCCAGCCTCTCACCTCCAGTAGTGGCCCCCAATGGGCCGAATCGAGCAGATAAGATAACTGCTTTGGTAGAGAGGATGGGTTTCCTGAAGCGATTCACCTTCCCCGAGGGATGTCCGTGGATCTGGCTCTCCGTCTCTCCTCCCGCCACTCACAGCAGTCCCAGAATATTAGTCAGGAAGAAAGGAATAGCTCCCATAGTGTAGTAGTTTAAGATGAAATTTATTGTGACAAACGTAGTAACTTACATTTAGATACAAAACGAGCAGTAAAACAGTGTTAAGCTTCCGGGTTCGGCCGTCCCCGGGAAGCGTCGGCACCTGGCTCCTCCTACCCTGTTGCGTTGCGTCACACCACGTGACTTTCTCAAAGGGATCTGAGTTTTTTCTGGTTTTTGGAGTGGTCGTAAGGTGTACTGCTATACACCTGTATTTGTAATAGGAGGACTGTACGTATACTGATTGGTACAGCATTGGTGATCTTGTTTTCTGCAGTTTGGTACTGGAGGATAGAGTAGCGCCACATACTATATCTGATTTCAATTACATATTCACTGGGGTGTGGGAGTGCACCCATCTATGTTGGCAGCGTTTTATCTGGTATCATTTTTAATGCTTAGGTTGGTTATTTCATTAATGAGGTTGTGGTTTTGCGCATTAGTCCTTGTACTCTTGTTTTTGGTAATTATATGTACAACACTTTATGCATTTTGTATGCAGGTACCTGAAATGTCTTCTCTACAGCAGCACTCAGACCTTAGCTCCCAACTGTCCCTTATTATGCATTTTTGCGTACAGTTTCCATGTATTTTGCGTTTTTTGTTCTCTTTAAACACACTGTACATTGCAGGTTGCTAAGGAGTGGGCCAGGAAGCCGGCCGCTGAGTCCTTAAAGCGGAACGTCAGTCATTTTTTCAACTTTCCATCTAATAAATCTTCTGCCCTTGTTATTTTAACTTTGGATAGTAAAACATTTTTTTTTCTGCCAGAAAATACCTTATACAGCCCACTTCCTGTTTCTTGTCTGATAAAAAGCCTAGGCTTATGACATCCTACACAGCTCTCTCTCTCTCACTTTCGTGAGAGTTTGCCACGAAGGGAGGGGTGATGAGTCATAAGAGGGCCAATGAAAGCTGCAGAGCTGGAGGTGTGCCTCTGTGTAAATCCAGGAAGTGAACAGGCAGCAGCTTCAGCTGCCCACATTTAAAATGGTTGCAGCCAGACTCAGTGAAGGAAGATTTCTGAAGCATATTTGGCAAGTACAGAATCACAGTATATATAAAATGATATGCAAAGTGGTTGGAGGGAAGCTTCAGAATTGCAAAGATATTTTTATTACAAATTATGTGAGCAGACTGCAGTTCCTCTTTAACAGCTGATGAGTCAAGTCATCAGCTGTCAGCTGAATATATAGAAAAAAAAATTACCGACAAAAAAAAAAAAAAATAGTGAAAAAAACAGCATGGGGCCCCTCACCAGGTCCCTACCAAACTCTTATCCGTGCAGCATGCAGCCCGGCAGGTCAGAGGGCATGCGGCCTGGTATGGTTTGGGGGGGGGCCCCACGCCGTTTTTCTTCACAATTTTTGTTATCGCTGGCAATTTTTTTTTTTTACATTTAGCTGTAAGCAGGGAACCCCGTTGACAGCTGATGACTCATCGGTTGTCAAGGACATGGCAGCTGGCTTCCCGGCCCTCTCCTTAGCAACCAGCTATATACAGTGTTTAAACTAAAAAATAAAAACTGCAAAACACATGAAAAATCACATCACAATCACAACACTTGCGTTTCTGGTGCAATTCCATTGAAGTCTCTTACACGCAAAACGTGGGGAAAAAAATCCCCGACATTTTCCAAAAATGCACCGGCTGCAAAACACATAGATGTGAATGTGTACCATAGGAAGCCATGTTAAATGGACTGTAGTGTGTTTCTGCAAACTGCAAAACACACTACAAAACACATAGGTGTGAACCTAGGGTAATAGTGGTAAAAAAAAAACCACTTGTGTGTTTACCTAATCATTTTTCTGTAGAATTCTCCTTTAACCGCTTCAGATCTGCGCTATAGCCGAATGATGGCTACAGCGCGGACCTACTTTGCCGGAAAGGCCTCGATAGACGTCCTCCTGTGCTCAAGCAGCCTGTGCGCCCCCTGCAGGGTGTGCGCAGCGCGCTCTGTGATCAGCGAGTCTATGAGATTCGCTGTATCACAGATCGGAGTAAGGGGTTCATCCCGACCCCTTACCACGTGATCAGCTGTCTGCCAATGACAGCTGATCATGTGATGTAAAGAGAGCCGGTAATCGGCTATAGCGTAAAGGAAAAAAAAAAAAAGCCGATCCCCGATGGCTGTCAGAGGGACATCGGTCCCGATCAAGGAGTGCAGCCGTCAGCTCATCTGTACCCACCAGCGCCACCTTCCCATGCCCACAGTGCCACCCATCAGTGCCACCTATCAGTGCCACCTATCAATGTCACCAATCAGTGCCTCATCAACAGTGTTGCCCATCAGTGTCACCTACCAGTGCCCATCTGTGCCACCTATCAGCACCACCCATCAGTATCATCTATCAGTGATACCTATCAGTAACACCTATCAGTGTCCTTCAGTGCCACCCATTAGTGCCACCCATCAGGGCCCATCAGTGCCATCTTATCAGTGGCCATCAATGCCGCCTTATCTGTCCCCATCAGTGCCACCTTATCTGTACCTATCAGTGCCGCCTTATCTGTCCCCCTCAGTGCCGCCTTATCTGTGCCTATCATCAGCCTCATCAGCGCATATCAATGAAGGAGAAAAATGTACCTGTTTGCAAAATTTTATAACAAACTATGAAACATGATTTTTCTTTTTCAAAATTTTCCATCTTTTTGTTTAGCAAAAAATAAAACCCCCAGTGGTCATTAAATACCACCAAAAGAAAGCTATTTCATTTGGGTACAGTGTTGTATGACCGCGCAATTGTCATTCAAAGAGTGACAGCACTAAAAGCTGAAAATTGTTCTGGGCAGGAGGGGGGTTTAAGTGCCCGGTAAGCAAGTGGTTAAGGGTACGTGGCAACAAGGGGGGAGGTAAATGTCCTATGCCTACATACTTTTGCTAATAGGTGTCCCTCTTTCCCATCTCAAAAAGTTGGGAGGTATGCTGAGAATAGGAGAGAGAGGGCCAGTATTGGGAGCCAATCATGCTCTTCCACAGTACACATGAGCTGACTAAATGTGCTAACGGGAGGAGTGAGCAGAAAGATGACCTCATGAATGAATCCCTGCTCCTTTATTGTCCAATCAGCAGGCTGGCAGAGCAAAATTATATATTTTTTCTACAGTTCTATAAATGATTGCAGGGTACTTGTATATCTGGAATAAAGGAAAACAGCTGAAAGGAAGCAGATGGATGGTGAACCTGACCTGTCCCTTCTCTGTACTTGTTTACTTAGTGTCTTTCCCCATTTAACCAACATGTCCCTGTCACTGTCTAGCATTCAATATTATCATCCTCTCTGTGTTAAACAAATAAGAATCCCGGTGAGATTAAATAGCTCAGAAGTGAGAACACAGAAAATAATGAAATTCTGTCACAGTATCTATATGCCACTGGGGATCATATGAAAAAAATAATCAGTATTTCCTTTTATATATCACTTTATATCATATTTACATATCACTTTGTAATAATAATTCCCAGTGATGCTATTTTTTTTTCACCAAATTGTTGCCAGTGTTCTCTCTGATCTCAGCATTGCAAGTGGAAATAATTAGGCAGTCCACATGCAATAAAAAGTTAATCAGATGCAGGAAGAGCTTGATTAGCCAGTTTAACCAGTTATTAGGCCTCATGCACACAGGGCGATTGACCATTTCTCATAGATGTGTTCAAGCCTGGCAGCTCTGTTTTGGCAGGAAAAGCGATTGATGCTTGTAAACGCGCGTCAGTGCGTCTAGACGTCATAGGTGCGTGTAGCGGTGTAGTTGCCACTAATAACAGACAATCCACCAATCCACCCTGCTTCCAGACTTCATACATCACTTGCAGAGACAATGAACAGTCTTTTGCTGGTTTGGTTTTTTTTGTTGTTTTATTGGTGGGTACAACTTGGATGGGAAAAGGGTATATAGGATGCCCAAAGAATCGTTTAATTGCCATCATATTTTAAAGATTACATTCACTAGCACAAAGTTAGAGCCAGAAGAGATGAAGGTGTAAACGGCATTTGAACACAATCAAGACAGCTGTTATACAATATGACTTCTAATGAAATATACATCCAATATATATACTGTGAGAGTGAGAGCCCCTGTCATAGTGAAAATGTGTGTAAAATGGACACAGGACTCTCAAAGAAGCAGTTTAAGAAGTTCCAGCAAAAGATTGGTGAGCAGAGAAAATTATGCTTTAAGTTTTCTCTGGATTTTGTATGTCTGGATTGGAGCTGGAAACTTGAAGACTTCAAAGAACATTGGGAAGGATGGAGTCTTCAGTCATGTGTCCAGGTTTTCCAGAAGCTCTGCAGGTTGTGTGTGTGTCCAGGTGCACACACCCGTTATAAGGCAGAACTGAGCATAGCTCAGTGTGTGGAAAAGGAGTTGGTGTTGGAGCAGTTGCTGCAGACAGGAAGGAGGTGTGTTGCAGTTTAAGAACCCAGGCAACATCCTTGAGACGGTACTTCATGTGGGAGAGGTTCCAGGTCAGTGGACTGAGAGAGTTGGGCCAGCTGAGAGAGTCGGGGAGACCATAGCTAAGACAACTGGAAGAGAGAGTCTTGGGGACCGTGAGTCTTGGAGTGTGGAAGCCTGGTGTGTCAGGAGAGCCCCTTCCTAGAGGCCCGGAGTGGGCCTGTGCATCAAGGAACTGCGCCCAAGGCTGAGCGAGCCTTAAGAGCCAGTTGGATTGTTTTTGGGAGAAGAACCCCTGTGTGGGAAACCAAACGCGTGTGTGAACTTTCATCTTTTTGTTACTTTCAATAAAAGTGGGCTACCACGCCCTTAAACCTTAGATCCTGTTGGCTGTGAACTCACTTAAAATGCATCTATCACTGAGCTAGACATCCCCCAATGTCACAATATGTAATCCTAAATAAATGTTTGATAAATAAATTGGCTATTCCAGTTTCCCGATCAGTCCCCCCCCCCCCCCCAAAAAAAAATCCATACCAGACCCTTATCCGAGCATGCAGCCTGGCAGGTCAGGAAAGGGAGGGGACGAGCGAGTCCCCCCTCCTGAACTATACCAGGCCACATGCCCCCAACTTAGAGAGGGTGCTCTGCCCCCCCACCCAAAAGCACCTTGTTCCCATGTTGATGGGGGGGGACAAGGGCCTCTTCCCCACAACCCTGGGCTGTGGTTATGGGGGTCTGCTTGTGGGGGCTTATCAGAATCTGGAAGCTCCCTTTAACAAGGGGGTCCCCAGATCCCGCCCCCCATGTGAATGAGTATGGGGTACATAATACCCCTACCTATTCACCAAAAAAGTCTAAAGTGAATAAAGACAGTATAATTTTTTTTTTGACAATTCCTTTATTAAAAAATAAAAAAAAATGTTTCGCCCCCCCCCCCCCCCCCCCGCAAAAAAAAATTTAAAAACTTTACTCGCAACTAATGCTCCCGCGGTCTACCTGTTCCGCCGCATGACATTTTTAAAATAGCTATGGAGTGGGGGCACCCAGCGACATCACCTGGTGGCACTGCCCCCTGTGACATCATCGACCAATGCATGCTGGGCTACCAGCATACTCCTTCACATGGGGGCGGGATCTAGCATTCAGCATTTAAAATATTTGATTTTCCAGTCTTTTACCTGCAAATTTTTAAGTTGGTGACAGGGTCTCTTTAAAGACTCGGCCTGTTCATAGGAAACATTTTTAACACTGAAAACTCCCCTTTGTAATAAAAAGTACTTCTAACCACTGTATGCACTCATTTTGGCTCCCCTGAGATCAGAAACATCCTACCTTTCTACCATGTATACTCAGGAGGAAACACAGCTAAAAACCATTCATGCAGCCGAGCACAAGAGCCGTCAGCAATGTACCGTCCCCACTGATCGCAGACTGAGATCTACACTGTTCTGCATATGTTTGGGTTACAATGTCCTTGTCTCCTCTGGCTCAGTGTGCTTAAAGTGGATGTAAATCCTTACATATACCCAGTGAAGTGGCTGGCCTCAGGTGATAGACAGAGATGAAACAAATGTTCATGCGGTAGTTGTACCTGTTTATCTGCAGTCTCCTCTTCTCTACAGCCTTTCAAAGAATTTATTACAGAGAGCTGAAGTTACAAGGTTAGGAGAGCTCTGAAAGCTGATTGGAGGGTAGAGACACACATGTCTTTTACACAGCACACAGGAACAGAAGTGAGGCTGGGGAGCTCCCACCCCTGTCACCTTTTTTCTCTTGGTGTCAGGAAAACTTTTCAGAAGTGATTCATGTTAGAGGAAGGAGGCAGCAGACCGAAATTACACTTAGGCTCAGTTCACACTGCCACGACCTGAAAGTTGTGCGGCTTACAGTTTGACTTTGCTAGGCAACTTCAGTTCGCCTTGAAGCGACTTTGAAGCTACTTCAGGAAATGCCTGGGTAATCTTCCTGTAAAGTTGGATACAAATATATAGTTACATAGTAGGTGAGGTTGAAAAAAGACACAAGTCCATCACGTCCAACCTATGTGTGTGATTTTATGTCAGTATAACATTGTATATCCCTGTATGTTGTGGTCATTCAGGTGCTTACCTAATAGTTTTTTTGAAATTATCGATGCCTCCCGCTGAAACCACTGCCTGTGGAAGGGAATTCCACATCCTTACTGCTCTTACAGTAAAGAACCCTCTACGCATTTTAAGGTTAAACCGCTTCTCTTCTAATTTTAGTGAATGGCCGTGTGTCTTTTTAAATTCTCCATTTGCGGAAAAGTTTTATCCCTATTGTGGGGTCACCAGTATGATATGTGTACATTGAAATCATATCCCCTCTCAAGCGTCTCTTCTCCAGAGAGAATAAGTTCAGTGCTCGTAACCTTTCCTCATAACTAATACCCTCCAGTGCCTTTATTAGCTTTGTTGCCCTTCTCTGGACTCTCTCCATTTCCAGCACATCCTTACTGAGGACTGGTACCCAGAACTGGACAGCATACTCCAGGTGCGGCCGGACCAGAGTCTTGTAGAGTGGGAGAATTATCGTATTATCTCTGGAGTTAATCCGCTTTTTAATGCATGCCAATATCCAGTTTGCTTTGCTTGCAGCAGCTTGGCATTGCATGCCACCGCTGAGCCTATCATCTACTAGGACCCCCAGGTCCTTCTCCATCCTAAATTCCCCCAGAGGTTCTCCCCCCCAGTGAGTAGATTCATATTTTTGCCACCCAAATGCATTATTTTACATTTTTCTACATTAAACCTCATTTGCCATCAGTGTTAATTTAGTCGACTAAAACATTTTAGTCAACTAAAATGACTAAAACATTTTAGTTGACTGAATACTATTTTAGTCGACTTAAATATGACTAAAACAATTGAGATGACTAAAATACGACTAAAACTAAAATGCCATTTTAGTTCTAAGACTAAAATTAACACTGTTTGCCATGTAGTTGCCCACCACATTAATTTGTTCAGATCTTCTTGCAAGGTTTCCACATCCTGTGGAGAAATTATTGCCCTGCTTAGCTTATTATCATCTGCAAATACTGAGATTAGCTGTTTATCCCATCCTCTAGATCGTTTATAAATGAATTAAATCTCATCAATTAAGATGAGGATCTGACTTGGAAGCGACTTCCATTAAAGTCTATGGGCACAAGTCGGATAGAAGTTGCCTTCAAGTAGTACAGGAACCTTTTCTAAAGTTCGAGCGACTTCAGTAGTGCTAATTAAGACAGCTCTCATTGACGAACATGGGATTTCACATGTCACGCGAATTGGGGGTCTCACAAGTCAGATCCCAAGCGGTTGCAGTGTGAACCAAGCCTTAGTGCTCTTAATTGAGACAATTACACACAATAGAGGGATATGCTTTGTTCATATTTCATGTCTGAGGTTTACAACCACTTTAACAGTTGGCCATACACTAGTAAAATCTTGTTTTTATTTTAAGAACGTTTGTTTGATTTTCTAATGGTTAGTGGGGTCCAACATTTGTTTTCAACTGCAGTGATGAGAAAATTTGAAGAAACAAGATGGAAATTTTTTCTTGAACAAGCTAATTTCTAGCGGTGTATGTGAGCTTCGTTTGGGAAAGTCCATTCACTCAAAAATTAATGTTAAAAGCCAACTAAATTTAGAAATACTTTTGAATGACAATCATCAAATGTAGTAATGAGAATTTTCGTGTCTGAACGTTTGTTGGAAAATTACTAATATGTGGCTAACTTTAATTGTCTCCTCTATTTCAGGAGGTCTGATTATCAATTACATAGACCTATCAAGATGAAAATCAGAGGAAAAATTTACCTGCTAGAGAGGGACAGGGATGTCACAGGCAAGCTGAATTTCTCATGATCAATGACGATCAGTCTAACATCGGTAGTATGTAAACTGAATAAATTAATGGAGTGGGCTACTAGATGGCCAATGAAGTTTAACAATGGTAAATGTAAGGTAATGCACTTGGGGGGTAAAAATATATACACAAGTTACTCATTGGGGGGAGAACCTCTAGGGGATTCCAGGATGGAGAAGGATCTAGGGGTCCTAGTAGAAGACAGACTGAGCAATAGCATGCAATGTCAAGTTGCAGCTACCAAAGCCGGCCGAATATTAGCATGCATTAAAAAGGGAAATTTTCTCTGGGGATAAAACGATAATCCTGCCACTTTATAAAACTCTGGTTCGGCCGCATCTGGAGTATTCCGTCCAGTTCTGGTCACCAATCCTCAGAAAGGATGTGCTGGAGAGAGTCAAGAGAAGGGCAACTAAATTAATATGGGGACTGGAGTTCTAACTGGAGAAGAGATGCTTAAGAGGAGATATGATAGCAATATACAAATATCTCAACGGTGATCCCAGCGTAAGTATGACATTTTTCAGTCCCAGGGAGTGTAGGAAGACCACACAATGAGACTGGAAGAGAACCGGTTTAACCTTAAGCTGTGTAGGTGATTTTTCACTGTCAGGGTGGTAAGGACGTGGAACTCTCTTCCACAATTGGTGGTGTCAGCAGGAAGTATGGATAGTTTTAAAAGACTCTTGGATGTGCATCTTAGTGAAAACAATATACGGGGATATGGGAAATGATTTTGCACACACACACACCTACACAGGAACTGAATGGACTATTGTTTTTATGCAACCTTACCAACTATGTAACTATGATCAAACACGAACTAGAGAATGATACCTGCCATGGCATCCATATATTTTAGGAACTCAATGGAAGGAGAAGGTTTTAGGGTAGTTGTCACTGATCCTGTTCATGTAGGAAGAGGTTGGTAGGTGAACCAGTTCCTATGTGTGGTTCAGTTATAAATCTGTTTGCTGGAGCTGCTCTTTAACCGCATCAGATCCGCGCTATCGCCTAATGACGGCGACAGCACGGACCTACTTTGCCGGGAGGGCATCAATAGACGTCCTCCCGTGCTCGAGCGGTCTGCGCGCCCCCTGCAGGGCGCGCTCTGTGATCAGCGAATCTATGAGACCCGCTGGATCACAGATCCCCACCCCTTACCACTTGATCAGATGTCAGCCAATGACAGTTGATTATGTGATGTAAACAGAGCTGGCAATCGGCTATTTTTTCTCCTCACGCTGATAGCGTGAGGGGAAAAAAAAAAAAAACTGATCACCGGCGGCTGTCAGAAGGACATCGGTCCCGATCAAGGAGAGCAGCTGCCAGCTCATCTGTGCCCACCTGTGAAACCCACCAGTGCCGCCCACCAGTGCCCACAGTGCCGCCTATCAATGTCACCAATCAGTTCCTCATCAACAGTGCTGCCCATCACTGTCACCTACCAGTGCCCATCAGTGCCACCAATCAGTGCTGTTTTCAGGAACATCGGTCAGTCCAGATTGTATTTTTAAGGGCATGGCAGCCCAATTTTATTTAAATGAAACAATCTTCACAGAAAGTCTTCCCTTGCAGGGGGTTCCACCATCATTTGTATAACAGAAAAACTTCAGCCTTCTGGCTCACTCACTCTTACTTAGTCAAACTCCCTCCTGCTCAGCTGCGTGCTGCTTGGTCGCGGGCCACATCTGCCTCCTGCAGACATACTCGCTCAGACACCTAGAGACCGCTTGTCTCTCTTTCGTGGAGCTGTCTCCACATGAAAGCCCTCCTAATTCCTACACCAGGCCACCTGCCTGTAGGGTGGTGCTGTTCCCAAGTGTGAGCCCTGAGCTCTCTTCCTGAGGGGAATTTAAACCCAGCCCACAGGTGTGCCATCATCATGCCTGTCTTTGTAAAAACCAGGCTGAAGGTGCTAATATGCACCGTGACTTGGGGTCGCCTATCCACAGTGCCCATCAGTGCCATCTATCAGTTCCATCTTATCTGTGCCCATCAGTGTCGCCTTATCTGTGCCCATCAGTGCAGCGTATCAGTGCCCATCAGTGCCGCCTCATCAGCGCATATCAATGAAGGAGAAAAATTACCTGTTTGCAAAATTTTATAACAAATTATGAAACATGATTTTTTTTTTTTTTTTTTTCAAAATTTTCCTTCTTTTTTTGTTTGTTTAGCAAAAAATAAAAACCCCAGTGGTGATTAAATACCACCAAAAGAAAGCTCTATTGTCACTCTTATGCCCCATACACACGATCGGACTTTCCGACAACAAAACCATCGATTTTTTTCCAAAGGATGTTGGCTCAAACATATACACACACCCACACAAATGTTGGCCCAAAATTCCGAACGTGAGAACGCGGTGACGTACAAGACGTACGACGAGCCAAGAAAAAGGAAGTTTAATAGCCAGTGCGGCTCCTTCTGCTTGATTCCGAGCATGCGTGAACTTTTGTGCGACGGACTTATGTACACACAATCGGACTTTCCAACAACAAGTTTTGTTGTCGGAAAATTTGAGAACCTGCTCTCAAACATTTGTTGGCGGAAAGTCCGACAGCAAATGTTCTATGGAGCATACACACGGTCGGACTTTCCGACATCAAGCTCACATCCAACATTTGTTGTTGGAAAGTCCGATCGTCTGTACACGGCAAAAGAGTGACAGCGCTGAAAGCTGAAAATTGGTCTGGGCAGGAGGGGGGTTTAAGTGCCCAGTAAGCAAGTGGTTAAATGTTCAACTGCCAGCACTGGCCTGGTAAAGCTGAACTCTGGGTACATATTTAAAAAGATACCAGGTAAGAGACTATCACCTTGCCCATTGAGGGCAAAGTAACTGTGTGTCTTTACAGAGAGCATCCCTCACCCCCCTATATACTGACCTTGGCTTGTAGCTCCTTTGTGCAGTGCATCCAGCACTGAAATTAGTGCTATTAAGGGACTGGCAATGCCCCTCTTAGTCCTGTTGGTTAAAATGTGTAGCAGGAGGCTGACAGGTGAACCAATTTCTGCAGCCATTGCTAAAAGCAGCAGCAGACATCTCAAGTCTCCCGCAAGGTGCGGGAGCCTCCCTCATTTGGGGGGAGCCTCCCAGACACCCGCAAGTGCTGCCCGATATCCCAGCTGTGGGGCTGATCCTGGATGGTCCCTGGTTTCAAAGTCGGGGATGATCAGTGCAGCAGGAAGGACGGCTGTGAACACCGATCTCCCTGTATAGCTGACATCCACTTCTCCTTCTCTCGCTCCTGCGGCTGTCGGCTAAAAAGCTATACAGGGAAATCGGTGATCACAGCTGTCCCGTCTGCTGCACCGATCATCCCCGACTGTTCCCTGTATCCTCCTCCTCCAGCCCCCTCCGTGTCTTCTATGGCTCCCCTCTGTGTCCTTCACCCCCCCCCCCCCCCTTCTTCACCGGCTCCCTGTCCTCCTCCTCCGCCCCATCCCCGCAGCCGGCTTCCCTCCTCTCCCGCCAGCTGTGGGGATCTGTCAGAATGGCGAGCGGAGGAAGGGACCGGTCATTTACCGGCCCCTGCCTTTTCTGAATTGGACACAGTAAGTGAGATCGCTCCTGTGTCCTGTGAAAACTGAGCAGAGTAACCTGTGTGTTTACTCTACTCAGTTTATGAATGGAAAGGAGCCTCTGTCTTCTGTCCATTCATCTTCAATGCTGAGAAAGGGACTGGGAAATCTGTGTCCTCAGTCCCTTTCCCTGTCTCAAAGAGAAAATGTCAGGGGTCTGTTTAGACCCCTGATATCTCATCAAAGCCCCCCCCCCCAACAGAGTTGATGCAAAAAATTTTTAAAAATAAATACAATTGTAAACAAAAATTATAAAAAATTAAATTATAAAACATATATAAATAAAAAACTACTGACACCACCCCCTGCCCTACCAACACTGTCCACTGCCCCAACCCCCTCCCCCCAAAAAGCATTGTGAATAAAAAAATGACAAATTTAAAAAAACAATATGTAAAAATAAAAACTATTGACACCGTCCACTGCCCTGCTGACACCGTCCACTGCCCTGCTGACACCATCACAGCCACATACTCCCCACCCCCTTCCCCAGAAGCACTGTGAAAAAAATATTTAAAAAAATGATTTAAAGAAAATAATAAACAACAAAATTGTAAAAAATAGAGAAAATAATAAAAACAAAAAAACTACTGGCACACTGCTCTACTGACACTGTCCACTACCCCATCCCAAATCATTGTGAAAAACAAGAAATAAAAAAGTAAATTGTAAAATCATTTAAAAAATACAATTGTAAAAAAATAATAATAAAAATAAAGAACTACTGACACCGTCCACTGCCCTACTGACACCACCCTTCACACCCTCCGCTGTAAGTCATCTCAGACTAAACCACACCCCATTTAAGCCCTGCCCAATATGTAGCACGGTTTAAGCCACGTCCACCTCCCTGAAACGATTTTTTTTGCAGGTTGGGATGTCTGGCAGCAGTGACAGCAAACCAGGGGAGCTGTAATGTCACAACCTTGCTTGTGTGACAGCTCTCAGGTCTAGTAATAGGCTGCTAGGCCCGGGCACTGTCACACAGAAGTTCACATGCTGCCCTATACATGCAGAAGCAGGGGGGTATTTACAGCGAGCAAACAAGGCGTTTTCCTGGGGTGTCATTTTTTAGGGGGGGGGGGCGTCTGTACCAGAAAGATGCCTGCAACTGCAGCCATCACCCCAGTATCATTTTTTAGAGGCAGAGGTTGGCTCTCTTGTAATAGCAATTGGAGCGGCTTACTAGCCGCTTGATTGCCATTACAAGCAGCGGGAGGGGATATCTCCCCATTTTTGCCGCTTTCCAGGGCTCCCCCGTCCCCCTAGGAGACGCAAACGACTAGACAGGCAAAGCTAGGATCAGCTTTGCTCGGCTGTTTGTAACAGTAAACCAGAAGCAATGACATTACTTCTGATTTACTCGGGAACCATTGGCGCCAGTGTTGAAAAATCTAAAGCATTCAAAAACACAGATCTTGGTGTTTTGAATGCTTTTAAGGGCGGAGGAGGGATTTGGGATCTTATAGAGCCCAGATTTCTCCATAAAGAGTACCTGCCACATGCATATTGCTGTCACAAAGATGTTTACATTCCTTGTGACAGCAATAAATGTGATTAGAAAAAATAAAATAAAATAAAGCAACTGCAAAAAAAAAAAAAAAACAAAATAATGTACCGGTAAATAAAAAAAAAATGTTTTAAATTGCCCCGTCCCCCCCATGCTCGCACGCAAAGGCAAACACACGTGTCGGTCCCGCATGCACACAAACAGCGATCGTCCCACAAGTGAGGTATCACCACGAACATCAGATCATCGGCAGTATTTCTAGCACCAGACCTCCTCTGTAAATCTAAAGTGGTAACCTGTAAAGGATTGATAGTAAAATTTACATCGTTTGACGCCGTTGCACTGGTGTGCACAATTTTAAAGTGGCTGGGATGGGGGACAACCTTAGATGGAGGGGGACACCCGTTTTTAGTTTTTAGCAGGGGCGGCCCATCCATTAACCCCTTCCCGCCGACCGTACGCAGATATGCGTACTCGGCTTTCCGGGGTTATACCGGGATGATGCCCGCAGCTGCAGGCATCATCCCGGTACCGTTGTTTACAGCGGGCGATCGGCTACCCGTGTATAACAACCGATGCGGCTAAAAGCCGCTCGGTTGTTATACCGGAGGAGCGGGAGGGGACATCCCCCCCCTCCCGCCGCCTCCCGCCGCTGTTACCAGGCCTCCCGTGCGATCGGGAGGCCCGGTGTCCAATTGGGTACCTTCGGCGGCTAGGGGCGGGCTGGAACGAAGCTGTGAGCGGCTTATTTCCAGCCTTCTTGTTGTAAACGCAGAAGCGACGTCATGACGTCACTTCCCGTTTACTCGGCTGCCAATGGCGCCGAATTTTAAAAAGTACACAGTATTCAGAATCGCCGGTTTCTTTTAGACCCCCCATCCCTCCATAAAGAGTACCTATCACCACCTATTACTGTCACAAGGGATGTTTACATTCCTTGTGACAGCAATAAAAGTAAAAAAAAAAATAAATTTTTTTAAACACAATTTATAAAGTAAAAAAATAAATAAAATAAATAAATAAATAAAAAAATTTTTTTAAAGTGCCCCTGTCCCCGCGAGCTCGCGCAGCGAAGAAAACGCATACGGAAGTCGCACCCGCATATGTAAACGGTGTTCAAACCACACATGTGAGGTATCGCCGCGATCGTCAGAGCGAGAGCAATAATTCTAGCCCTAGACCTCCTCTGTAGCTCAAACCTGGTAACCGTAAAAATTTTTTAAAGCGTCGCCTATGGAAATTCAAAGGTACCGTAGTTCGTCGCCATTCCACGAGTGCGTGCAATTATAAAGGGTGACATGTTTGGTATCTATTTACTCGGCGTAACATCATCTTTCACATTATACAAAAAAATTGGGGTAACTTTACTGTTTGGATTTTTTAAAATTCATGAAAGTGTCCCTTTTCCAAAAATTTGCGTTTAAAACACCGCTGCACAAATACCGTGTGATAAAAAATATTGCAACAATCGCCATTTTATTCTCTAGATTCTCTGCTAAAAAATATATATAATGTTTGGGAACTCTAAGTAATTTTCTAGCAAAAAATACGGATTTTAACTTGTAAACACCAAATTTCAAAAATAGGCTTAGTCATGAAAGGGTTAAGGGCGCATGGGCGTTGCCCCCCCCATCTATGCATCCGGCCTCTTTCAGGACGCCGAATGCATGTTTTCCAGTTGGGGGGGGGGGTTGAAGCGCTCTAAAAGGCTTAGAAAAAGGGTGGGCTCGGGGCACAGAGAATGCGAACCGAGCCCACCCAGGTGTGTTATAATAGCGAATGAATATACGCTATTTTCACACTGATCCTCCTGCTGGCCAATCAGGAAGCGGGTCTTGAGACCTGTTACCCGATTGGCTGAAAGGACAGGCGATCCTATTGGATGCCTAAAAGGAGGGGAGGAGATGCACGGCCGCCGTAGAGGAAAGGACACAGGAGCCGCTGCCCACTGCCCAATGCTTGCTGCCTGCTACTAATGCCCGATGGCCGCCACCTAGATGGGGTAAGTGTCGAACTGACCGGCAGACAGTGAGCAGGTGGGGGGGGGGGGAAGGTTTGAGGTGCTGCCGGGCAAGAAAAAAAAACACCAGCCGCCACTGGTTTTTATTCTTGCCTAGGGCAACACAAAATCAAAATACACCACCACTGGGCAGAAAGTTAGAGTAGTGACCTGGCTATGGAGAAGAAGAAATCCAAAAAGGAAAGAAGGAAATGTAAGAATAAGGCGGTAGCAGATTTAGATCAACTTTAGAAAATAAAGCTGAACTCCAGCTAAAGCCGCGTACACAAGAGCGAAATGTCCGACAGAAAAAGTCCAACGGAAGCTTTTCATCATCTATTCCGATCGTGTGTATGCCTCATCTGACTTTTTTTTTTTTTAAATCCTGATGGACCTAGAAATAGAACATGTTCTAAATATTTCCGACGGAACCAATTCCTATCGGGAAAACCACTCGTCTGTATGCTGTTCCGATGGACCAAAAACGATGCATGCTCTGAAGCAAGTACGAGATGGAAGCTATTGGCTACTGGCTATTGAACTTCCTTTTTCTAGTCCCGTCGTACGTGCTGTACGTCACCACGTTCTGGACGGTCGGACTTTGGTTTGACCGTGTGTAGGCAAGACCGCTTGAATGGAATTCCATCGGAGAAACCTTTGGAGTTTATTCCGACGGCAAAACCGGTCGTGTGTTCGCGGCATAACACTTTTAAGGTTGTTACTGCAAACAGCTTTTTTTCTTTTCCCAGGGAAAATATTTTACATAAATGAATCGAAGCTGATCATTATAAACACTCTTGTCAATATTATATGGTTTGTCTGAACCTTCTAACTGCCACTTTTGCTGGACAGCTTGGCCTGGTAAAGAAAAAAAATAGCAGACATACTGGCCAGATCACCAGGTGAAAATAAAAGAACAAACGCCTAAAAAAAGAAAACTAACACAGCCACCACTTCTAAGAATTATATACAGCTTTAACCCCAGGGGATCCCTCCCTGTTAGGAATGCAGATATGGTCCGGTGAGGGGAAAGATCACTAACCACATAAAACTTTTATTTTTTATAGGACTGCTGGAACACTGTGGACCTAGAAGTGCTCGGCCTTTGCTGCTCCCAAATTAGTCACAGCCAGTTCCCCCAGCAGCATGGTAGCAGGGACATCAGTCTCCATTTAACAACCCCTGATGCCTCATTTAACTGGAATATCTGTTCTGGTAGAGGGAAGGGGCGCATACCGCAGCAGTAAGAGGGTAAAGATCACCCCTTTGAGAGAGATTAGATGACCCGATAGTCACTTTATCACTAATTGGACAGTTCAGAGAGGACCAAGGCTCTCATATTGAAGTCAGTGTAAACTGTAATAGGGAGATTATATGTTTTAAAAATAAGTGCAAAAGGTAATACAATGTAAAAATAATGGACACATAATATACATTTAGGCATATCATGCCCCATAGATTGTTTAATCTGCACACACTTTTTGTTACCCTCTGTACCCTTTAGAGCAATCATGTCAAACTCAAGTGGGCCAAGTTGTGTGTAAATATTCCTCAAGTGGCTTCATTATGTCTACTGAGGACCACATCTATCTAACTCCAGACAATTATTATTGCACTTTAGTAATTAGGCTCGATTCACATCTATGCATATTGCTTTTGAGCGTTTCTGGAGTTTTTTTTGTGATGCTTGCCACATTTTTGAGCAGCGTTTTTGCAACGTTTTTGCAACGTTTTTGCTGCGTTTTGCATTTTTTTTTTTTTACAGTTTTTTTTAGACTGTATACAGTCTAAAAAAAACCCCAAAAAAAACCCTGTAAAAACGCTGCAAAAATGCTGCATTTGCATTTTTGATGCTGGTCCATTGAATTCTATTACATGCAAAACGCTGCATTTTGCATGAAAAAAAGTCCCTGCGCTCGTGAGTAGCGAACGAAGATGGCCGCATCCTAGCCTCGCTCCTCACCGCCAGGACACATCGGCCCCATAAAAAGCTAAGCAAGAGGGAATCCCAGTCCCCCACCACCTCCCGCTGACTCCCGCAGCTGCCGAGCATCCAGCGGAACGAACGGCGATGCTCACGCGAGCATCCAGCTCACAATCTGCGGACCGCACACTGCCTGGGGCCTCCCCGCTGGACGCCATGTTTGAAGCCCCGGTCTCAAGTCCGGACCCCTTCTCCCAGCTCACAGCTGAGGATTTAGAACAGTCGCCCGCTGTCAGCGGGGACCCGCTCCAGCCGCCGTCACTGCGGGATGCCGATCTGCTCTCCCGCTTCAAGATCATGTTGCAGGCAGAATTATCAGCCGCAACCACCAAGCTGGCCACCCACCTTACTAAAGAAATCAGGGAGCTCGGCTCCCGCACCAATGACCTAGAGGACAAGATGGATGCCTCTGCTACTGTCTTAGAAAACCACGAGCAGGACATTTCTGACATCAAGAAAGAGCTGGATGTAGCCTTACTACGCCTGGAGGATTTTGAGAACAGGGCCCGCAGGGGTAATCTGCGCTTGCGGGGCATCCCCGAAACGGTCATGGACCTCACCTCCACTGCCACGGCCCTGTTCCAGGAGCTTGTCCCAGCCATCCCCATTGACAGATTGGAATTTGACCGCATCCATCGGTCACTCGGCCCCAAGAAATCAGAGGGACCACCCCGCGACATCATCATAAAGTTCACTTATTACCGCACTAAGGAAACCCTCCTTCACGTGGCCCGGGACAAGCCCAATCTAACGTTCCAGGGATACCACTACCAACTTTTTACGGATCTTTCCCAGTCCACGATCGTGAAAAGGAGACAGATGAAGCCTTACACCTCAGCTCTCCAATCGCATCAAATTCGGTACCGCTGGGGCTTCCCCTTCAAGCTCTCCTTCTCATATAATGGTCGAAGCCACACGCTGACCTCGCCAGACGAAGCACAGTCCGTCCTGGACTCTCTCCATCTGCTACCATCTGGTAAAAACACCCGAAGCCCAACTGGATCAACCCCCCCCTCAGCTCTCCACTAACCTCCCGGGTCGCGCGTGGGAAAAAGTCAAAGGGCCAAAACGCCCTCCCCCTCCCGCTCCATCTATGGCTGGCTCCCAACGATCTGATCCAAGATGACCTTTGAAACCGTGAGTCCTGTCTTCCCCTTTGGTCCTCAGGACCCTTTTGTATTTCACCAACCATCTCCTGTAGATGATGGTTGGATCGGACCCCCCCCCTCGATATCGATATTGACTTTTGACTTTCCCTATTCACATATGCCCAATGATGGCCGGGCTTGGATTGGGTCATGTGCCCTCCAACCCACCACCAGCCTGCCTTGACCCAACCTGTTGGTGCATACTTTGATGTTGCCCCCTCACCATCCTTCTATATGACTGCCCTCCACCTCTCCTACACACCCTGATTGGAAATCTCTGAGCCCTTTCACCTGCTTTGGCACCCTGCTAGACTCAATTGTGCTGCTCCAGGACTTTCCGAACGCATTGGTATATTCCAAACCATACAGCACCTGACTCTTACTACTACTCACCACCCACATTACCTCCTCAAGATCTCCACTCTGGACTTCCATGTTGCATTAACATCATAAGCTCCATCGCATCCAGAACCCCACTGTTTTATTTGAACTACAGGGTTTTCCCTGTCCCCTTAAGCATATGGTCCTGAGAATGCATGGTACATGGGAGCCCACTACGCCCCCCCCTCTCTCTCCCCTCTACCGCCCCCCTCCCTTTTATCTTTTTTTTTTTTTTTTTTCATCCCTGCCTTCCTCCTCCCACCCCCCCTCCTTTTACCCTCCCCCCCTCATCTCCCCCCACCCTCCCTCTTCCCACCCCTTTCCTCCCCCTGTCTCTTATGGTCCTGACCCTTCCCTCCCTACCTCCTGTATGCTCTTGTCTGATCTTTAACCAACGACGCTTAGGTCCTCTATTCTATCGGAGGTCTCCGGGGGCCCTCCCTCCGCTAGCGATAGCGGTTGGTGACCGGCCCTGGGAGGCTTTCAGGTGGACCCTATAACAGAGCCCCCAGGCCAGGTGGCTGGGGGTTAGCCTGACTGTATGATGTGCATCGCTAATGTTATTTAGAAGTTATGTTTAATACCGTTTCCAGGTAATACTGAATTATATGTTTAAGTAATGCTTAATTGCAGTGACTCATCTCCAGGTTGATAACTAATGTCCAGCCTTTTTTACTAGTTTACTTGGGCTCTCTGGGGCCCGCTTCCTGGTGGTGCTTGCGCCCGGTGGCGGGATTCAGGAGACCCCTTGACGGACTTTATGCCTGATATTCCAGGCTGGCTGGCTGGAGTCCGGTCTAACTACATGATCCGAACATCAGAAGTTGCATATCTCATTTGTGTTCTTTATTGATGTATAATAATTCTATGTTTAAAGCTCACTTGGCAATCCCTCATTGCAATTTATCCTCGGGTTGGCTGTTAGCACCCGTAATCTTGCCTTACCCCTTAGTGGCCCCCCCCCCCCCCTTCCTTTTTAAGGAAATTTTTTTTTTTTTCTCTCCCCTCTCCCCTTCATTTGGCTGACTCAGCCAGTGATCCCCTCCCCCCCCCCCCTCTCTTCCCGGCACCCCCCTCTTCTTGCTAAATTTTGAGCTGCCAAGACCTAAAATGGCCATGTGTCCGGCGGTCGAGCCCCCCCGCCTTGCACGTCTCGCCAAAGACGTGGTCCACGCCCAACGTGGCGCACTTAGTACGTTTGTACTGTTTTTTTATTTTTGTTTTTGTGTTTTTTTTTTTTTCCTTCCCCCACAAAAGTTGCTGACCGGGATCCCCACCGACCTGAACTGCAGCTGCTGGACGCCACCACGTGAGCTAACCCTCATCCCCTCACAATGACCCAATCTCCGTTGAAGTTTTATTCCCATAATATCCATGGTTTTAATTCTCCAGTAAAACGATCCAAGGTGTTTCATCACCTAAAATCTAGTGGCATTGACGTAGTATGCTTGCAAGAGACCAGGTTTTCCTCCTCTTCTGCCCCGAAATTTGTCTCCTCTCACTTCCCTACATTCTACCTGGCTTCCGCCCCCGAAAAGCAGAGGGGGGTTCTCATTGCCTTTAGACGCAATCTTCTATTCTCATGCTCCAAAGAAATTGCGGACCCAACTGGTAGATACCTATTACTCCAGGGCACGTTAAATGGCCAGAATGTAACCCTGGTTGGGTACTATGCCCCGAACCGATTCCAACATAAGTTTTTCTCCCACCTTCTTAAGGTCGTGTCCCAGCACAGCTCCGGGACCCTCATCTTGATGGGTGACACGAACGTAGCCCTGGACTCCTTGGTGGACAGGAAATACCCATCTGGGTCCCCCCCCTCTCATGATTCAGTTGTGGAGGAGCAGATGAGATCCCTTGTACAATCCCATGGATTGGTAGATGCCTGGCGGGAGCTCCATCCCCGTGACCGCGACTTCACTTACTACTCTAGCCCGCACGACAGCTTTTGTAGGATCGACCACGTTTTCATTCCTCTACGCCACATCTCCAATGTCCATAAAATTACGATCCCCCCTTCTGTGTGGTCGGACCATGACCCTATCGTTTTTTTGTTCACTCTCTCAGGTCTGACACGCCCTACCTTTCAATGGCGATTAAATGACTCACTCCTCACATCACAAGACGCCCTTCTTGAGATCCATACGCGACTCCAAACTTTCTTCAAAGAAAATGTAGGCTCCGTGTCTTCGCCCATCTCTCTTTGGGAGGCCCACAAGGCTACCATGAGGGGCCACTGTATACAACTGGCATCCTCCCGCAAACGCCATAAGGAAAAGCGGACCCGGGAACTTGCAGTTCTTTTGGTCTCCGCTGATGCAGAGTGGAAATCCCACCCCACACTAGCAAATAAGAAAGCTAGGGACACCCTTGCAGCTGAATTAGACTTGTTGGCCTCCGACCAAGCCGAGAGGGCCCTACGGTGGACTAAACATAAATTTTATTCCTGCGCGAATAAACCGGGTGCAATGCTGGCTAAAAAACTCAATGCTACATCTCACAGCCATAAACCTATCCGCCTCCGTACTGCCAATGGAGACCTCACTTCGGATCCGAGCAAAGTCACTGCAGCCCTGGCAGACTTCCTAGCCTCACTTTATAGCAAACCTTCCCTCTTCCCTCTTAATCTCGTGGACGATTTCTTCCGTGATCTTCATCTTCCGCCTCTCTCCTCAGAAGCCTGTGCGACTCTCAATGCTGACATTACCGAACTGGAGGTGACTCAGGCCATCAAGGGTATTCGTGTTTCGAAGGCCCCGGGCCCAGATGGCTTCACCGGACTATACTACCGTAAACTTTCTCCCCTCTTGCTCCCCCATCTGACGGCCTATTTCAACTGCATGAAACAAGGCGCGCTGCCCTCCCCGGACTCATTACGAGCTCAAATTTCCATGATTCCTAAGACCACAGAGGAGGCTTACGAACCCCAGGCGTTTCGCCCAATCTCTCTATTAAATGAGGATGTGAAACTCTTGGGGAAAATCCTATGCTTTCGCATTAACAAATACTTGCGCTCCTTGGTTCATAGAGACCAGGTGGGCTTCGTACCTGGCCGTCAGGCGGGGGACAATGTCCGAAAAGTTGTTCACTTGATCACCCTACTACAGCAACGCAAAATCCCGGGCTTTCTCCTCTCTCTTGACATTTATAAAGCCTTCAATACCCTCTCATGGGACTATCTTCGTTACGTGCTACAACGTTGGGGCTTTGGCGACTCGATCCTATCATGGCTGACGGCCCTTTACTCAACCCCCTCTGCCTCAGTCCGCTATGCTGGTTGCCTCTCGCCCTCTTTTCCTATCTCTAGGGGAACGAGGCAGGGCTGCCCCCTATCCCCGGTCCTCTTTGTTCTTGCCCTTGAGCCGCTAGCTATTGCCCTTAGGGCAGACCCTAATATCACGGGCATCCCTTATGCAGGTGACAACTATAAACTGAATATGTTCGCTGACGATGCCCTCCTGACCCTCACCAACCCCATCGTCACCCTACCAAATCTCCAGGCCCTTCTAACCCGATTTTCAACTATCTCCGGCCTCCATATCAACCCACACAAAACTACCGCCCTGAACGTCACTCTCCCAGGCCCCCTAGTCTTACATCTCCAATCTTCCTTCCCTTACCGATGGGCAAGTTCCTCCCTGGATTACTTGGGCGTCAAGTTGACCCCCTCTTACGCCTCCCTTTTCTCCGCCAACTACTACCCACTCTTACGCACAATCACGGCCCTCATGACTTCTTGGCGATTCCCCACTTTATCCTGGATTGGTCGTATCCATGCGGTCAAGATGACCATTCTCCCAAAGATTCTTTACTTTTTTCGAACCCTTCCTGTCCGGGTCCCTGCCTTCTATCTGCGGCTACTTCAGAACAGACTTCTCTCCTTTATCTGGGCACATAAACGCCCCAGAGTTTCCCGCTCCACTCTCTATGCTCATAGGTTACGGGGTGGACTAGGCGTTCCGGACGTTGCAAAGTACTACCAAGCAGCCCAAATTTCCCAACTCTCCATGCTCCACGCGACGTCTGATATCCCCCTATGGGTTCTCCTGGAGGTACCCAATTGCGCGCCTGTCCCTATCTCGGCCTTATTATGGCTACCCCCTAAAATGCGACCGCCTTCTGCTAGCCCCCTCATGACACACAGTCTGAAATTATGGGACTCGATTCGATACTCGGGCAAACTGATGTCCCCATTCTTACCGCTGCTTCCCCTCTTGAATAACCCCATGTTCCCACCGGGCCTAGAACAACCCCACATTTTTTCATGGTGGCCTGCCCATGGGTTCTCCCTGGTTCGTCACTTTCTTCGCACTCGCGCCTTCCCCGCGTGGTCCTCGTTTCAAGAGACCCATGATGCTCCACCTGCCGAACTCTTCCGCTACATCCAACTGCGACACTGGATAACTTCCCTCCGGCGTCTAGGCTCCTTCCCGTATTAAATGACTGCCTTTGAACACTCCTGCCAACAATGCCCAGGTGCTCGCGGCACCATTTCCATGATATACTCCTTACTAACTGCTGGCAACACTTCCACTACCCTTTCCTATGTGCTTAAATGGGAACGCGACCTATCCCCCATAGATCTAGCAGATTGGAGTAAAGCCTGGTCCAGTATAGCAAAATGCTCCTTTAACACTGCCACGTTGGAGGCGGCCTATAAGTTCCTCCTGCGCTGGTACTGGGTCCCAGCCCGCATTGCCAAATCAAACCCATCATGCAATGACAGATGCTTTCGAGGTTGTGGTCAAAGAGGCGATGAACTGCACACATGGTGGTCTTGCCCTCGTCTTGTAGGCTTCTGGTCAAGGGTCTCTGGTCTACTCTCCTCCCTATTTCATGCTCACTTCCGCAAAGACCCCAAATTTGCATTACTCCATTGCCCGCTCCCGGGCCTTTTCTCTCATCAACAGAAACTAGCTACATATTTATTTATTGCCACCAAATGAACAATAGCGAGGGCTTGGAAAAAACCCTCTGTCTCATTCGCAGAGGTGAAGAATTCATTGACGACCCTCATGATCCACGAGAAAATGTCCAGCGTCCTTCACGACTCCCATGCAAAATTTCTTAAGGTATGGGCCCCGTGGTGGTCCTACACACTCCCCAACCTAAATCCAACTAGTCTAGGTCTGTAAATTCATTTTGAACTAACCTCCAGCCTGGGGGACCCCTTTCCCCCCCTCCTCCCATTTCCTCTCTTCCTGGGCCTCTCGCCCGCCGCTCTACTCTACACTTGCCTCCCCCCCCCCCCCCCCGTTGTGGTATATGTGTTCTTTCCCTTCTTCTCCTTTCCCCTTTTTTTTCCCCCCTTTTCTTTTTTCTCTTCTCTCTCCTCGTGTTTGTTTGTCACCCTCTTCCCTGTTCTGCGGACAACTCCGCTCACCCTTGTCTACCTCAGCCCCTGGGCCCCATGGCCTGGGCATAGCGCACTGACCTCCGGCCCTGACTGGTAGGTCAATGTCAGTTGATAAAATACACTCTTAAAATATGTTTCATTATGTACTTTTATGTAAACCTCTTTCTTATGTTTTTTGTACATATCCCCTGCGTGGGAATTCGTTATCTGGGGTTTTTCCCTCCTTTTTTTTTTTTCCAATAAAAATATTGTATCAGAAAAAAAGTCCCTGACCCTTTCCAAAAACGCAGAGGTACAAAAAGGCATTGATGTGAACATGTTCCATAGGAACCCATGTTAAAAAATTCCCATGCATTTCTGCAAAATGCAAAATGCATCAAAAAACGCACTAGTGTGAATGGAGCCTTAAAGAGGTTCTTCAGCCTTTAAAAAAAAAATTAAAGTCAACAGCTTCAAATACTGTAGTTGCTGACTTTTAATAGGACCACTCACCTGTCCAAGGATCCAGAGCCATCCTCACCTGGGCCTGTTCTTTACCGGTCTTGGGGTCCCTGACATCTTTAGTGTGGGAAGCGGGCTGTGACTTCTTGTGTCCGAGCCGCGTTGTGTGAATGGTTCTACAGCCAACTAAGACCTGTGATGTGTTCAAGAAGACTGTGGGTGGAGGAACCAAACTTCTGGTGGAATTGCCTAGGCAATCTGACTGAAATAGGAGCAGGTACCAGCCCCCCCCCCAAAAAAAATAAAAGACATAAAGCGGAAATTAACTTTTAGGGTGAAGTTCTGCTTTAAGGGCTCATTCATACTGGCGGTTAAGATGGGTTTAAGCTGAGCTGCATTTTTGCCATCCCTCAACCACTACCCCTTTAGCTAGAAAGGCAGCAACTGTGGGTGTGTAACACTACCCCCCCAGGGGCTGCTGGCAACTGGTTCCCCTATTCCTGCACAGCCAGGCAACACGCATTTCCAACTTGCATCCAAACACAAGAAATTAATCCACGTGCTTATTTTTGCTGTTTTATTGGGAAAAGCAACTTGGATAGGGTAGAGGGGTTATGGGATGCAGTGGTGGCCCATTCATAAAGGGCGCCGCCCCCTCTATCCATGCGTCTGGCCCCCTTATCTACATGCAGGGCACCAGACCATGGATTCCAATGGGGGGTGTTTTTTTTTTTTTTTAAAGCATGTGATTAGAGTCAGAGGCTCTAATAGGCTTCAAAAAAAGGGTGGGCTCGGGGCGCACCCAAGGCAGGTGGAGGAACACAAGGTCTCTAATATCCCACCAGCTCTGTGATGTCGTCATGGTTGAGTGGAAGAGGACTCCAGTGCCAACCTGTGAAGCTCTGGTGAACTCCATGCCCATGTGGGTTAAAGCAGTGCTGGAAAATAATGGTGGCCACACAAAATATTGACACTTTGGGCCCAATTTGGACATTTTCACTTAGGGGTGTACTCACTTTTGTTGCCAGCGGTTTAGACATTAATGGCTGTGTATTGAGTTATTTTGAGGATAGCAAATTTACACTGTTATACAAGCTGTATACTCACTACTTTACATTGTAGCAAAGAGTCATTTCATCAGTGTTGTCACATGAAAAGATATAATAAAATATTTACAAAAATATGAGGGGTGTACTCTCTTTTGAGAGATACTGTACACTAGTAGAATTCTGTTCTCAAAATAACATTTTAAGGATCTTCGTTAGTTTTCATTACTTATGGTTGTTGGAGTCAAATGAATGTTTGTTTTTGACCCTAGTGACAAGAAAATTCAAAGGAGCACAATGGAACATTTGTATTGTAGTAATTTCTAGAAGTGAATGAGGTTTTAGGTTAAAAAAAGTCCATTCGTTGCATAATTGAATGAGAAAAAGCAAACTTTTTTTTTTTTTAAGAACAGTACTTTCAAACGACATTTGTACAGTCATTGAATGTACTGGATAATTTTCATATGAATGTTCATTTAAAACTCTACTGGTTTATGACTTTGTGTTAGGTGTAAACCTACAAAACTTTAAATATATCTCTCTGTGTTGCCTATAGAAACCATATATTTGCTTTCATTCTCTCTGTGCAGGTAGAAAAATGAAAGTGAATGGCTGGGTATTTGATGTGCAGCACTGACATTGGGAAGAGCATAGAGAGGAGATTTGAGGAACAGATGATGGTCATAACATTGTGGGTACAAAAATGACCGCTAATGACTAGAAGAATGGAATAGGTCAGTCTAAATGATTTTCCAATTTGATGTAAAATCATTCTCTGCAGACAGTCCTTTCAGCAAATGTTATCAATTCAATCATTTAGAGTACAGGGCAGCCACAATCTAAACTATATCTGCTATTGATAAAAGCACAAATGGTCAGAAAAGACTGACCACCCTGAAATAAATCAGGTCACATAAAATAGTTACAAAACATTTAAGTACGATCATTTTATGATTGATAAGATACCAAATCTATAGCAAAACCTTATAAGGCCTCATGCACAGGGCCGCTGATATGGAAGTACAACTGGCCCTGTTGTACCGGGCCCGGCCCCCTCAGCTACAAAACGAGACCGGGCAGCATTACAGCGTTAAATATATATATATATATTAAAAAAAAAAATCGAGCTTGCTAAACTTTGCCCCCACTCATACTTGTTTATGGAGCGGGGTTGTATAATTTTCCTGGGCCCCAGCAGGTCAACAGAGGGGCCCAGGTACGCACAGAGGAAGAACTATTTCTTCATCTTCAGGGCGCATGTACATCATGCTGCCCCACTATTCAATTAGCCCTGGCATGCTGAGTGATACTATGATACTCCGCCAGGTGTTCTATCCAGAAATGCCCTCCGTCTAAAAATGCCTCCGATGGTTCTGCGCTTTCGCAGTACGCAACGTCACTCCAGCTGATGTGTTGATCAGCTGGCATGAAGTCAACACGGATAAGTACATGAGATAAGTAAGAAGTGATGCAGAGATCAGTGGAAAGAGATGCAGACTTCAGAGATCAGTAGGAAGTGACACAGAGTCCGGAGATTAGTAGGGAGTGACGTAGAATGAGTGTGAGGGCACAGTGGGTACCTCCTCCCTTGGGGAAGCTGTACATTGCGCACATTGCACCCATGGATGATAAGCGTTGCTCTGACCTGGTCCTTAACCGTAACAATGTCAAAGCCTCATATTTTTAAAAATGTCCATTATTTCGGCTTTCAGATCATCAATTTCAGAGACAACATGTTCACTTGCTGCCTAATATGTACACCCACCTTTTAGGTGCCATTGTAACAAGATAATCAATGTTACTCATTATATCTTCAGTGGTTGATCGGTGTATAACCTTTTTCATCATCTTTCCGGCAAAACAGACAGTTAACCCTTGCAATGTAGAGGGAAACCCGCTGGTAACATTTTTTATTCTCCGGAGTTCAGCTTTAACACCCATCTTCCTTGGGTTGGAAGGACTTAGAATAGGGGGTCTTCAAACTACGGCCCTCCAGTTGTTCAGGAACTACAATTCCCATCATGCCTAGTCATGTCAGTGAATGTTAGAGTTTTACAGTGCCTCATGGGATGTGTAGTTCTGCAACAGCTGGAGGGCCGTAGTTTGAGGATCCCTGACTTAGACCATAGACTTTTCCTCAAGTGACAAGATCTGTGTGAGTGATAATGAGTCATTCCAACAGTCACAGACTCTCATTATTGTCCCCTTGGGTAGCCCTTAATGGCAGATCTTCAGCTGAGTGTCGTGTTGGACATCTAGAGTGATCAGTGTTCTGCTTTTAGACACTTCAGGCTGACTGAGACTTTTCAATGATAAGATAGGCAGAATGTTAAAAGGGGGCACAACATGGGCCCACTTTCTTGAGATTGTGGTCACCCCTTCCCAATGTAATCTATTTAATTAATAAAATAAGGATTTATAGCATTTAGTATTTTAGGATTTAAGGGTGCTGTCCCCTTTAAGGATGCGGGGAAAGTTTCTGCTGTGGGAATCGATGAAAATCCCGGGAATGTTCTGGAAGACCGGGAAGAGGCTATTTAAGGAAGTGAGAACGGGGTTTTTTCCCTCTTTCCCAGCGGCCAAGACAAGAGGAAAAAGCTCCCTCACTCCCACCCCAGTCGCGAGCACTTTTATGTGGTTGGGTCACAATGGTATTCTGGGGGGGGGGACTTATTTTCTATGTAAAATATGTGGCACTGCTGCTCGTGTTCTGAAAACTGAGCAGTAAGAATGGATGTTTTATTTGAATTTATGATGTCATTTGGTTGATAATAAAAGAGTATCAAAGGATATTAATGTGTAGAAAAACCAATAAAGTGCTGCAGCCATTTTTTTTTTTGCCAAGTTTTGTTTTCTGTCTATTTATTTTGATCGTTTTGTATCTGGGCAAAAACGTTTGGGAGGGGTGTGGCCTACAATCTCATTAGAGTTTACATTTCAGTTAATGATGTGAAACATCGCCCTCGGATCTGCCTACTTTCACGTCTCAATCTAGCCCAGCTTTTACCGAATGGGCGTTCATCACAAGAAGACCAATGTTTCCTATCAAACATTACTGCCATTTGCCATGCAAAATCCATAAAGGGAGTCTCTGGGTAACAGAAGTGCTCTGGGCAGACACTTTATAACAGAATCAGCCACCAAAATACAGTAAACTGGCTTGAAATAGCCTTTTAAGTATCAGCCCAAGTCAAGCATCTGTTTTAGTAATGCGTATATAAATCTCTGCACTATATGTATATTGATCTCTCTGTTCTCCTCCCCCCTGTACTTGTGAGCTGCATACTTTAATACATCTACTGGCCATAAAATGTCATTTTTACTAGATAATTTATTCCTCCAGAGCTCATGTGGAAACAGATGTTACTTGTTACTTTTTGCTCTTTGTAACGCTGTGCATGTCATCTCATGTGTAATGGTCACTCTCTCTGTGGATTGTCATTGTAGCTTATTAGGAGAGCATGTTAAGGATAAAAAATCGTGCAAAAGGCACAAAAAATCTAAGTCAGATTTAGAATAGTATTAATCCTTAAGCCTCTTCTCTTAAATTCTGCGAATACTGGAAGTTCAGGGAAGCAGCACTGAGCAAGCAGGAGCTAGCAGCTTTGAAAGTTGTAAACGGCAAATGCTTAGGTACCAATTTTAACAGTTTACTAGGGAATGTTTATTTTATTGTGCTCAATGTGTTTAACTAAAAATGTTGAGTCCCTCTATATGTCTTTGGAAAACACTTGTAAACAATGTGGTACCCCTATACAAGGAAACCTATATACACAGAGGCTGTCCAAAAAAATATGACAGAGTCTGGGCTAAGTGGTTAGCAGAACCCTCTACAGTAGGGTGCCCACGTGTCCCGGATTGCCCGGGACTGTCCCACAATTGCCATATCTGTCCCTGGTCTCGGGCACCTTCATTCCAGGACAATACAGTGTCCCGGAATGAAATAGAGGTCACAGCCACCACTTACTAACTAGTAATTACATTGCTCTACACTTCCGGAACTAGTTGCTAGGGCCGGCCCGCTTGGCGTCCAGCAACCAATGACATCACAGACTCTCAATCTCTCAGACAGTGAGGCCGGGAGCAAGGCCCGCACTTAGTGCTGCGCTGCTGTCTCCACCCTCCTCGGCACCTCCTCCTTCTCTGGCGCCCAGCAGCAAGCAGCAGGGACTGGCGTGATCTTCACTCTCCAGGCAGTGTCTCCTCTCCACCCACCTCCTTCTTTGGCCCCAGCAGCCTGGTGCCCAGCAGCATGCAGAGGGAGTGACAGCATGAGGGACTGGTCATCTGGTGTCTGTTCTGTGTGCTGCTGGATCAGATCGATGGTTGCCCGAGTGTCTGACTTCTCCTCCTTTCGCCCACAGCCCGACTCACTGTCTGAGGGACCACTCAGAGTCACCAGAGGGATATTGGAACTTGGAAGGTGAGGGGAAAAAGTAATGAAGAAGAAGGTGACAGTCACACAAGTGGACACTGGACAGTAATGAAGGTGACACAGGGGAACATGGGTGCAAGTGACACAGCTGTGGGAGGCAAGTGGCATACTGCATCTGGTGGCAAGTCATGGGTGGCAAATGGCACACTGCATCTGGTGGCAAGCTATAGGTGGCAAATGGCACACTGCATCTGGTGGCAAGTGGCACACTGCAGCTGGTAGCAAGTGCCACACTGTATCTGGTGGCAGGCTACGGGTGGCAAGTGGCACACTGCATCTGGTGGGCAGCACAGTGGTGTAGTGGGTAGCACTCTCACCTAGCAGTAAGAAGGATCGCTGGATCGAATCCCAACAACGTCACTACCTGCCTGGAGTTTGCATGTTCTCCCTGTGCCTGCGTGGGTTTCCTCCCACACTCCAAAGACATGCTGGTAGGTTAATCGGCTTCTGTCCAAAATTGGCCCTAGTATATGAATGTGAGTTGGGGACCTTGGATTGTGGGCTCCTTGAGGGTAGGGACCGATGTGAGTGTGCGATGTATGTGTAGAGCGCTTCTTAAATTGATGGCACTATATCTTAAATAAATAGGGATAATTGTAGACACGCACCCACACTCACTCAGGTTGAACTGGTGTCTTTATTCAACCTTACTAACTATGTAACTATGGTGGCAGGATACAGGTGGCAAGTGGCACACTGCATCTGGTGGCAGGCTATGGGTGGCAAGTAGCACACTGCATCTGGACTACGGGTGGCAAGTGGCACACTGCATCTGGTGGCAGGCTACGGGTGGCAAGTGGCGGACTGCATCTGGTGGCAGGCTATGGGTGGCAAGTAGCACACTGCATCTGGACTACAGGTGGCAAGTGGCACACTGCATCTGGTGGCAGGATACAGGTGGCAAGTGGCAGACTGCATCTGGTGGCAGGCTATGGGTGGCAAGTGGCACACTGCATCTGGACTACGGGTGGCAAGTGGCACACTGCATCTGGTGGCAGGCTATGGGTGGAAATTGGCACACTGCATCTGGTGGCAGGCTACGGGTGGCAAATGGCACACTGTATATGGTGGCAGGCTATGGGTGGCAAGTAGCACACTGCATCTGGACTACGGGTGGCAAGTGGCACACTGCATCTGGTGGCAGGATACAGGTGGCAAGTGGCAGACTGCATCTGGTGGCATGGTATGGGTGGCAAGTAGCACACTGCATCTGGACTATGGGTGGCAAGTGGCACACTGCATCTGGTGGCAGGCTATGGGTGGAAAGTGGCACACTGCATCTGGTGGCAGGCTACGGGTGGCAAATGGCACACTGTATATGGTGACAGGCTATGGGTGGCAAGTGACACACTGCATCTGGTGGCAAGTGACAAGCTCAGGGTTCCCACTGATTCTGCATTATGGTGAGTTGAACTATTTAATGATATATTACAATGTGGTAATAGAAATAATGTGATTTGATTATCCTAACACCATATCTAGCATGGTGTGGGGATGATTTATGTGCCAACACCAGCCATTCACTCGATAAATCACGCCGAATTCCCTGTCATCCCTGAGACTACATTGCCCCCCACTCATTTTTTGGGGGGGAAGTTGGGTGTCCCTGAATGGCAGTTTAGAAATGTGGTCACCCTACTCTACAGCTGCAGCGGACAAGGAAACCTTCCTAATATCTGAGAGCCTTCCTTGAGGACCTAATACAGGGATATGCAATTAGCGGACCTCCAGCTGCTGCAAAACTACAAGTCCCATCATGCCTCTACTTCTGGGTGTCATGCTTGTGGCTGTCAGAGTCTTGCTATGCCTCATGGGATTTGTAGTTCTGCAACAGCTGGAGGTCTGTTAATTGCATATCCCTGCCCTAATGGACCCGTCCTTGATAGCACAATAATTCAGTTGAGCTATTTCACTATCAGCCCACCCTTGGAGCATGAGCTAGGCCATCTCATTGATGTTGGTATGCTATGGATTCGTACATAATCTAACAGTCCTTGGTAATGTAATGCTTCCTTGTGACCCCTGCAGGGTTCCCTTCCCTGATAATAGCCTGATGCTGGCTGTGCTGTCGTACACTTGTAATGTCTGTGTGTTTATTATGAAAAATAAAAAGATTAAAAAAAAATTTTTTTTAAATGTTGAGGGTTTAATACCACTTAACCACTTCATGCAAATCGCCGTACCTGTACCTCGGCACTTTGGTGCTAAATACCGGGTATTTACCCAGTATTTTCGAGAACAGCGTGCGTTTCTCTTTAAGATAAAAGTGGTCTCTGGGGCGGATTTGCCGCGAGTTCACTTTTATCGGCGGCGAGAGAGGTGCCCCCCACCGCGCTCCGGTCGTCTCTGCCGTGTCCTCTCCCGTGGATGCCTGGCTGCCGACTGAGGGGAAGATGGCCCCTGCTCGGCTCCATGGCACGGGAGAGCTAAAGTCAAATGTCACTTCCACCCATAGCTCTTAAAGGAGAAATTTATTTATTTATTTATTTTTTTTTTAATTTTTTTTTTTTTTATTATTTTTTTTTTGCATTTTATTGTAAATATGAGGTCTGAGGTCTTTTTGACCCCAGGTCTCATATTTAAGAGGTTCTGTCATGCTTTTTTCTATTACAAGGGATGTTTACATTCCTTGTAATAGGAATAAAAATGACCCCAATTTTTATTTTTTTTTTAAACTGTGTCAAAATAAAAAACTAAAAATAAAAAAGCACCTTTTTAACCACTTCCCACCCATCCGCTGCACATATACGGCCGGGTGGGAGCTTCCTCCTTCTGAGTGGACGCTCAGGAACGTCCCTCGGGAGGGGGATCGCGCACGCGCATGCCCTCACAGTGGCGCGATCCCAATGCGATCGTGTCACCCAGATGCGGCGCATCTCCGATCGGCAGGAGGGCTCTGTGATTGGCACTCCTGATCACATGACCACTGTGTCCAACCACAGCCGTCATGTGATGTAAATAGTGAGCTGGTTGCTAGGCGATCGGCTCTCCTCTCCTCACACGGAAGTTGTCAGTGAGGAGAGGGGATCGCTGCAGCCAGCCGGTGATCAGTGAGTATGAGCTGTTTTTTACAAGCTTTTTTTTCACACTGATCACCGGCCCATTGTCCCCACACAGTGTAAACACACAATGTCCCCTACATAGTGTCCCCAAAACACTGTCCCCACACATGTCCCCACACAGTAAAAACACCTGTCCCACATATGTAACAGTAAAATCATATGTCCGTGATCATCTGCGTACATATGTCCGTGATCACACAAACCAATTATTTTATACTTAACAGGATTTTTTTTTTACCAAAGACATGTAGCAGAATACATTTTGGCTTAAATTTATGACAAAATTTGATTTTATTGGAATTTTCTTAAAACGGAAAGTAGAAAATATTGTTTTTTTTTTACTTTCCACTCTTTTTTCGCTTATATCGCAAAAAATAAAAAACTGATTTGTGAATAAATGCCACCAATAATAAATCTCTATTTGTGTGAACAAAATGATAAAAATTTCATTTGGGTACAGTGTCGCATGACCACGCAATTCTTATTGAAAGTGCAAGAGCGCTGAAAGCTGAAAATTGGCCTGGGAAGGAAAGTGGCGAAAGCACCCAGTATTGGAGTGGTTAAAGCGCCCCGTCCCGACGAGCTTGCGCGCAGGATCGAACGCATACATGAGTAGCGCCCGCATATGAAAATGGTGTTCAAACCACACTGGTGAGGTATCGCCACGATCGTTAGAGCGAGAGTAATAATTCTAGCCCTAGACCTCCTCTGTAACTCAAAACTGGTAACCTGTAGACATTTTTAAACATCGTATGGAGATTTTTAAGGGTAAAAGTTTGTCGCCATTCCACGAGCGGGTGCGATTTTGAAGCATGACATGTTGGGTATCAATTTACTCAGCGTAACATTATCTTTCACAATATATAAAAAAATTGGGTTAACTTTACTGTTGTCTGAGGTTTTAATTAAAAAAAGTGTATTTTTTTCCAAAAAAAGAGCACTTGTAGGACCGCTGCGCAAATACGGTGTGATAGAAAGTATTGCAATGACCGCCATTTTATTCTCTTTTATTACACTATAGTATATCACATGGCACTTTATTCAGTCTATTGCATTATTCGGAGCAGCGCCAATACCACCAATATTTATATCCCTTTTACTATCAGACCTTACTTAGGTAGGTGTTCTGGTGGAGACAGCAGTTCCTAGCTTTATTATTATTATTATACCATCAGCGCGGGCACTCCCCTCTCTACTTACAAACTGATTTTACTGTTGCGGTTTTATTATTATCATCATATGCAGCCACTGTGCCCCATAAAATGCATCCACTGTGCTCATAAAATGCAGCCACTGTACCCATCAAATGCAGCCACTATGCCCATCATATGCAGCCATTGTGCCAATCATATGCAGCCACTGTGCCCATAAAATGCAGCCATTGTGCCCATAAAATGCAGCCTCTGTGCCCATAAAATGCAGCCTCTGTGCTCATAATATGCAGCCTCTGTCCATCATATGCAGCCCCTGTGCCCATAATATGCAGCCTCTGTGCCCATCATATGCAGCCTCTGTGCCATCATATGCAGCTTATGCGCCCATCATATGCAGCCGGGGCCCATCATACGCAGCCTCTGTGCCCATCATATGCAGCCTCTGTGCCCGTATAATGCAGCCTCTGTGCCCGTATAATGCAGCCTCTGTGCCCATCATATGAGGCTTCTGTGCTCATCATATGCAGCCTCTGTGTCCATCATTTGCAGCCTGTGCCCATTATATGCAGCTTCTGTGCCCATTATATGCAGCTTCTGTGCCCATCATATGCAGCCTCTGTGCCCATCTTATGCAGCAGTGCCCATCATATGCAGCTTCTGTGCCCATCATATGCAGCCTGTGCCCATCATATGCAGCCTGTGCCCATCTTATGCAGCTTGGGCCCATCATATGCAGCCTGGGCCCATCATATGCAGCCGCTGTGCTCATCAAATGCAGCCTGTGCCCATCATATGCAGCCTGTGCCCATCATATGCAGCCTCTGTGCCCATCATATGCAGCCTGTGCCCATCATATGCAGCTTCTGTGCCCATCATATGCAGCCTGTGAACATAATATGCAGCCTGTGCCCATCATATACTAGTGTGTGTGTGTCACCGGCGCAAAACCAAAAACAAAATCTCCTAATTACTTTACTTGTAATTGCCTTAGCTGCTGCATCCAAAAAAACTTCTCATAGAGATATACTACAGGTGCTGTGTGTGTGGATGCGCTGCTTCCATCTAAATACGCTTATATCCTGTCTATAAAGTGCAAACTTATTCCATATACAACCTAAGATCATATGCAATCAATAAAGATTTTTTTACATATCAAAAATTATAAAATTTATAAAAGTTCAATAATTCAATAATGTGTGTCACATAATAGCAAAGTCTCCCAGTGATGCGTTCAAATCTTCTGTCAATTGCCGTGATTGGCGTGCGCTTGTAATAATACAATGTGCTAGTGACTTAGTGCTCCACCTCCACCTGTGAGATTGGCCACTCACCGGATATTCCTTTAAAACTACACCTTTGGTTCATTCATGGGGATAACCACTCCACTCAAAGGGAACTTCTTCAACAGATATAATTGGACCATAATGTTCCTCATGAAACATGAATAAAAACGATCATCGCGCAATACCGTTAATACTGTTTATTATAAACACAAAGTAAAAACTGTGCACTCACATTTATGTGTGCCCCCCAGCCGGCACAAAGCTATTCCAACAGTTAGGGACGGGTAGGTATAGCCACCTAGTTCGCCTATGTGTGCTGTGCGACCTCCGTTCCTCCCCTCTTGCCTGTTCGCGTCCTCACCAATCCCGTTCGTATTGGATCACGTGGGTATGTGTTTCCCAGCAGCCTCTACGCGTTTCGCAATTTGCGTCATCAGGAAGCTTCCTGATGACGCAAATTGCGAAACGCGTAGAGGCTGCTGGGAAACACATACCCACGTGATCCAATACGAACGGGATTGGTGAGGACGCGAACAGGCAAGAGGGGAGGAACGGAGGTCGCACAGCACACATAGGCGAACTAGGTGGCTATACCTACCCGTCCCTAACTGTTGGAATAGCTTTGTGCCGGCTGGGGGGCACACATAAATGTGAGTGCACAGTTTTTACTTTGTGTTTATAATAAACAGTATTAACGGTATTGCGCGATGATCGTTTTTATTCATGTTTCATGAGGAACATTATGGTCCAATTATATCTGTTGAAGAAGTTCCCTTTGAGTGGAGTGGTTATCCCCATGAATGAACCAAAGGTGTAGTTTTAAAGGAATATCCGGTGAGTGGCCAATCTCACAGGTGGAGGTGGAGCACTAAGTCACTAGCACATTGTATTATTACAAGCGCACGCCAATCACGGCAATTGACAGAAGATTTGAACGCATCACTGGGAGACTTTGCTATTATGTGACACACATTATTGAATTATTGAACTTTTATAAATTTTATAATTTTTGATATGTAAAAAAATCTTTATTGATTGCATATGATCTTAGGTTGTATATGGAATAAGTTTGCACTTTATAGACAGGATATAAGCGTATTTAGATGGAAGCAGCGCATCCACACACACAGCACCTGTGCCCATCATATGCAGCTTCTGTGCCCATCATATACAGCCACTGTGACACCCCACCCTCCCCCGTCGTCTGACTGGCACACACTTACCCCATCCTGGTGGGGGGTCAGGCAACGGCTCCTGCATCCACCATGGTTCTCTGTCCTCCTGGGCGTGCATCTCTTCTTCCCTCTGCTAGGCATCCAATCGGAGCGCCTCTGCCTTCAGCCAATCAGGTGACGGGTATAAGACTCGCGCCTCCTGATTGGCTGAGAGGCGGTCCAGCATTAGACTGCACTCCAAGTCCACCTTTTTTGAAGCCTATTAGAGTCTATCAGAGCCGCCGTAATTCAGGCACCCGGTGTCCGAAAAGGGGCCGGACGCCTGAATAGGGGGTGGCTACAGAGGGGCGGCCTTAATGGACGCACCTCCACTGCCGGTTGATCACTAGTATTCTAGAGGCAGCATTCTTTTTCAATCCCTCAATCATTCCATTAATATCTCTGGCGCTGAATCTTCTTTGTTTTTCATAACTGTCTAACAGTTTACGTTAAAAACAGAGGATTTTGTTTGCACGCATTTGCAAATATATGCGTAAGCCGCAGTGCCCACGTAAATGGACCTCTGTATATACTGCGGTCCTATCTCTAAATTTCCAAAGCCTCCACAGTAGGAGCACATATAAGAATGGATAGATTAAGGGCAGGTATGCCTGGAGGGTGCCCACCCCTCCTTAAAAGTACAGGGACGTACATGACGCCCAGCAACAGCACAATGGCAGAGAAGGCATCCAGTGCATCCTTCGGGGGAAAACACCAAGATCATTCTGGAGTTCCGCTTTGACAATTGCCAGGCTATAGAGCTGCTAGATTTACAATTTGGTAATAAGGGTTTATTGACATTTATTTTTATACAAGTATTCAATAAAAAGTTCAATCTTTCCAAAACATCAATATCCTGTGTTTTTAGTTCAGCTTGTAACATTTGAACGCAATTTACCAATCTGTGATGTGATGTACTACAGTACATTCTACACTACAGTGTTCAATTTTATTGTTTATTTCTTTGTAAAATAGTAAAAGCTGCAGCTTACAGGAATAGTGACTCTATGTGCAATTCTTATGTTTGATTTTAATACCAATCATTACTTGATCAAGCTTGTTTTTTATGTGATTTATTGCTTCATATGCTTTTATCCTAATAGGGAGTTGTGCTCTCTGAGCCTCTGAAAGGTACAGCTTGGGGGTAGTAATACAGATTGAGAATCTGTGCTTTAGCATGTTTCCGCTCTTCCTTCTGACCTGTGCCTGAACTTTGAGAGCTGGATTTACTGAATAATGATAAAATGAAGAAAAGTGAAAGCCCATCTCCAACTGATTTTTACGTTTTATCAGTGCACAGGAGGGTTCGGACCTTGTTAGGTGTATATTGCTGTCTGTGACACAATTGGGGAGAATTTCCCCTATTCTTTCTGTGGTCACCAGGACAGGAAGCCAGGGGCATCTCTCCAATGAGGAAACAAACAACAGAAAAGTATATAATCTAAACTGCCTAAGATAGAACTTCAGCAAAATAACCCTTGGGCTGGCTTTTTATGAAAGGACAAGAGAAAACCGATGATGCCTCTGGATTACATAGTTACATAGCAGGTGAGGCTGAAAAAAGTCCATTAAGTCCAACCCATGTGTGTGATTATATGTCAGTATTGCATTGTATATCCCTGGATGTTGTGGTTGTTCAGGTGCTTATCTAATAGTTTCTTGAAACTATCGATGCTCCCCACTGAGACCACCGCCTGTGGAAGGGAATTCCACATCTTTTCCGCTCTTACAGTAAAGAACCCTCTACGTAGTTTAAGGTTAAACCTCTTTTCTTCTAATTTTAATGAGTGGCCACAATTCTTGTTAAACTCCCTTCCGCGAAAAAGTTTTATCCCTATTGTGGGGTCAGTATGGTATTTGTATATTGAAGTCATATCCCCTCTCAAGCGTCTCTTTATTACTTGTTTTTGCAGAGAGAATGCATAGACTGAAAGGAAAATTTTTTATTTTTTTTTTAACAAACATTGCAATGTTTTACTTTCAGTGCTCTACAAAACTAATTCTTTTTTTACTCCTATTCAGAGAGTTCAGCTCTACTATAAAGATAAATTACATGAACTGTTTGACTTCAGCTGAGTTGCTGTGTTTACTTTATATCATAAGTAGATGAACAAATGTTTTCTCTTGTTCTCCAGAAAAACATATTAAGGGCCTGCTCACACATGCATGCAATATGAACAGAGATCCATGTATGCGACGCTCTTCAGGGGGAATTTGACAGGTGGTGAGGAGGCGTTATGTTGCCTCCTCCTGCCCTGATTTACCCTGTAAATGCCTTACTACCGTGCCCTAATTACACATATTGCACATGGTTGTGTCGTGACCCCTTAGGCTTTCATGGGTCGCATTTGGTGGCCATAACACCTGCCAAATTAAACATGCAATTAAATTTTTTGCCACGAAGCACAGCATCATGGATGCAGCAGATTTACAGCTCCAAGTGGTTGCATGTCAGCGTTTCAGCTTCTCCTCTGCTGTTTACATTCAATTTCTAAGGACTACATATCCCATGGTACCTTGCTGCCTGCAGTGATTTCTGAAACTCCTCCTCCTGTAGTCCAGAAGGCAGGCTCTGTGAAATGTGTGACACAGTAGTGCCTACTTGCAGGGCATAGAGAATACGTGCCACAGGATTTAGGGCTGTAAATGTGTGGGGATCTTCACAAAGCAAGTTTACAAAGATCATTCAGATTTATAGGAGCAGGCTAGAAATAAATGAAATACAATGTGGAAATGGATATATGATTTTACATTTTGACCATAGAAACACTGTAAAGGAGAAGTACAGACAAAGCTTATTTGGCTGTATTTCTCCTGTGGATCACAGGAGAGTAGTTTGTTCTGCACTCCTGTGAATCGTTTTCAGCAGACAGTGGGCTGAAGCCCTCTGTCAGCTGATGTCACAGAGCCGGTCCGGGCTCGGGCAAGGTTGCGACAATGGAGTTGGGATCAGTCTACATGTATGTACCGGCACCCGGCTCAGCCTCTCAGTGAGCCGGTAAGAGCCTTAGATGGCCTCACCCGCCTTCTCCACAGCGCAGTGCTCCAGTGAGTGGGGGGGGGGGGGGAGGGCAGAGAACAGAGCTGCAGACTGACAGTCAGAAGCTCTATGTTCAGGGAGCTGTGAGAACTGAGCGATCAGCGGTGTTTGATGGATCTGTTCTCAGTGTTAGAGGGGCCAGGGGACAAATGCAGCATCGGACCAATGTTGCATCCACCTAGGTAATTGTGATTCTAAAAAATAACAAAAAATCCTTCTCTTTTAATTCTGGTCCTAATAGAGATCTGTGTGGTCACTGTTTCCACAGAGTCTATTCAAATTTTAATGCATGTTGAGTCCTGATGAAAGGGGGAGTGGTTTGGCCTCTGAAACGCATTGGCGTAAATTTGCTGTCCCCTCAAAATAACTCAACACACAGCCATTAATGTCTAAATGGCTGGCAACAAAAGTGAGTACACCCCTAAGTGAAAATGTCCAAATTGGGCACAAAGTGTCAATATTTTGTGTGGCCGCCACCATTATTTTCCAGCACTGCCTTAACTCTCTTGGGCATGGAGTTCACCAGAGCTTCACAGGTTGCCACTCGAGTCCTCTTCCACTCCTCCATGACGACATCACAGAGCTGGTGGACGTTAGAGACCTTTTTCTTCTCCACCTTCCGTTTGAGGATGACCCACAGATACTCAAAAGGGTTTAGGTCTGGAGACATGCTTGGCCAGTCCATCACCTTTACCCTCAGCTTCTTTAGAAAGGCAGTGGTCATCTTGGAGGTGTGTTTGGGGTTGTTATCATGTTGGAATACTGCCCTGCAGCCCAGTCTCCGAAGGGAGGGGATCATGCTCTGCTTCAGTATGTCACAGTAGATGTTGGCATTTATGGTTCCCTCAATGAACTGTAGATGCCCAGTGCTGGCAGCACTCATGCAGCCCCAGACCATGACACTTGAAAATGGGTTTACGTACTTGCAAGCCTTTTGCTATAGGGATCACAACTTATTGCAAAAAACTCTTTGATGAGCATGGCAACGAACGCAATATACAGGGATATGGGAAATGGTATTGACATAAACACAAACCCACATCTACCTAGATTGAACTGGATGGACTGATGTCTTTATTCAACCTTACCAGTTATGTAATACATATACACCTGATGGTGCAGAGTAGTATTGGAGCAGGGTGTTTTTTTTATTTTTAAAGTAGAACTAAAGGTAAATTATTTTTTCATTTTGGATAGCTTAACCTGTTGCCGACTGCCTCACGTACGTATATTGCGGGGTGGCAGCTCCTACAGGCAAGATCACTTGCCTGTACGTGATCTTTACTTCAGGGTTTGTGGTGCACGCGCGCCACCGCCGACCAGCTCCTGCTGTGATTGGACACAGCGGGAGCCAATCAATGGGTCCGGTGGACCCAATGTCAACTGGGACCCGCCGATCGTTCACGACATAGGCAGAGCGGTGGTCTGCCTATGTAAACAAGGCAGATGGCCGTTCTGTGACAAGGGAAGACAGAGATCCTGTGTTTCTGCTAAGTGGGAACACGGATCTCTGCCTTCCCATAGTACAAGCACCTCCCCCACACAGTTAGAAAGCATTCCCTAGGGACACATTTAACCCTTTGAGCACTCCTGATGTTAACTCCTTCCCTGCCAGTGTCATTAGTACAGCGACAGTGCATAATTTTTAGCACTGATCACTGTATTGGTGTCACTGGTCCCCAAAAAGTGTCACTTAGTGTCTGATTCGTCCGCTGTCGCAGTCCCGCTATAAGTCGCTAATCGCCGTCATTACTGATAAAAAAAAAAAATCCATAAAAATAAATATCCCATAGTTTGTAGACGATACTTTTGCGCAAGCCAATCAATATATGTTTATTGGGATTTTTTACCAAAAATATGAAGCAGAATAGATATTAGCCTTAGATAATGAAGAAATTAGATTTTTTAGATTTTTTTCTTGGATGTGTTTTACAGCAGAAAGTACAAAATAAATATATATATATTTTTTTTGTTTATAGCACAAAAAATAAAAACCGCAGAGGTGATCAAATACCACGAAAAAAAGTTGAAGAAACACAGTGCCTTATCACAAAAAATGGCCTGATCATGAAGGGGATTAAACCTTCTGGAGCTGAAGTGGTTAAGGAAGGGCTATAGCCCCAATAAGGTTTATTTTTTACCATCTGTGTCACCATTGGAAGATTTCCACTCTATTACTTTTCTGCGGACAACCCAAAATATGTGATTTTCTTTTTCTTTCACTTTCGGTGATAATTTTATTTATACTTTAAAAAAGCTAATAAAGTAATAAAAAAATAATTATACCATGTTTATTAAATGTTTATTATATTAAATTATTAAATTAAATGTATTGACAGCTGCCACTAGACCAATAGGAAACATTTTTGTATTATACTGGTTCCATGTGTATGTTGTATTGTTAGCATATATGTACGGCAGGCTGACAGGGTGGAAGTTGTATGCCAGGGGACAGGTACAAGAAAACCCACAGCAGACTGTTTCAAAAAGAACATAAGCAACAGCACCACCCAGAGGCTGGATAGGAGGGTGCAGTCTAACTGTTTTAAAGCAGACTTGTCAAAGTAAAAAAGGGAGCCAAGCTGAGTTTATTCTGTAAGGGGCCACAGTATATCTGCTAATAACTATGCCTACCTAATTCCAGAAAAAAAGTTAAAGGGAGCCTGTGAATATAGAGGTTCTTATTGTGTTTAATGATCATGTTCAGCCTTTTCAACACAAAGGAACCCTTGAAAAAACTTTCGAATCTCAGGGAACCCCTGCTTAAAATTAAAGGAGTTGTAAAGGCAGAAGGTTTTTTATCTTAATGCAATGTATTAAGATAAAAAACCATCTGTGTGCAGCAGCCCCCCTAATACTTACCTGAGACCCATCTTGATCCAGCGATGTTGCATGAGAGCCTTGGCTGCCTGGGGACTCTCCCTCATTGGCTGAGACAGCAGCGTGCGCCATTGGCTCCCGCTGCTGTCAATCAAAGTCAGTCAGCCAATGAGGAGAAAGAGGGGCCCGGCCTAGCCAAGGCTCCATGTCTGAATGGACACACAGAGCAGCGGCTCAGCTTGAATTGGGTGCCCCCATAGCAAGCTACTTGCTGTGGGGGCACTCGTCAGGAGGGAGGGGCCTGGAGTGTCAGCAGGGGACCCGCAAAGAGGAGGATCGGGGCTGCTCTGTGCAAAACCACAGCGCAGACCAGGTAAGTATAACATGTTTGTTATTTTAAACAAAAAAAAGAGACTTTAATATCACTTTAATATATCTGCAACTCATAATAGATTAGTGTGATGGTCAGTGAGAAAAGTGCTCCTTACACTTGTGGTCGGTGGGTTGAATTACCCCCTTACAGATAGTTAAAAAAGAGGCAGAAATTGCTCACTGCTCAAGGAACCCCTAGCAACCTCTGGAGGAACTCTGGTTTAAAAAATCTGATCTAGTTAGTCCCTGTTCTGGGACAAGTGCGTGTAGCTTAGAGTCTTAATGATTGCATGCTTGTTTAGGGTCTAGCAGGTCCTGCACTTTTAGAAAAAGTTAGCTATGACAGCAATCTCATTTTCAAAATTTGTTACTTAAAAAAGCCATTATAAAAGAAAAGTGGTGGTAAAAAAAAACCCACATGGGATTTCTTTGTCGAATAACGTGGAACTAAATCATTTGCACAGGAGTTCATTGATCCCGGTACCAAGGCATGCCAAGAATGTGCATTGAGCTCAGTTATTTCAAAGCATCTTAGCAAGAGAAGGGTAAGAAGTCTGTTTTGCAAAATACATAAAGGTTGATTTACTAAAATTATATATATATATATATATTATAAAGTGTAATATCTGGTGCAGCTCTGCATGGAAACCAATCAACTTCCATTTTTTTTTTGTCAAAGCTTAAAGTGGTTTAAACCCTTTACAACCACTTTAACCTACAGGTAGGCCTAGATTAAGGCTTACCTGTAGGTGCTTGAAATATCTCCTAGACCTGCACGGTCTAGGAGATATTTGCAAATCGCCATAGGGCGATTTCTTCTGCGCATGCACAGGAGTTAGAAAGGGCACGCTGTGCCGTTTCTAGCTCGGGTCATGCCATTAAAGGCGGCTCCCGCACACAGTTTTTATTGCTGGCATTCTTTTATTTACATTTCAGCTCTCAGTGGGGAAGCCCGCTGACGGCTGATGAGTCATCGGTTGTTAAGGACGTGGCGGCTGGCTTCCCAGCCCGCTCCTTAACAACCAGCTATTCACACAGAATTTGAATCGGTCAATCATTTTTTGACCAATCCGAATTCCAATTGTTCCAAAATTTTGGAATTCGTTAAAGAATGAATACACAAAACTAAATTAAACAAATTTCAAAGAAATTCGTTACTATTTCATTCGGAGATTCGGATACATCCAAATTTCCTAATAATCAAAAATCTGTCAGAATTTATATTCAGACTAAATCAAATTGTATTTGTCTATCCATTACTGGAGTGCCTGCATGTAGGTAGAAGGGGCTGCAAAAAGGCTGCAGGTGAAAACATTTTCCTTATAAAATCTCTCTTTTAGTTTGGGTTTATGTAGATTTTGAATGTACCTTCTGTCATTTTCAAGACTCATGCTGTATGTACACAGCAGTGCTGAATTAGTAGAAGTTTTTTTGGGGTCCTTTTAACTCTGCAAAGGTTATCAGTAAAAAAAAAAAAAAGATTTATGTGACTTTTTTAGGTTGGCAGTGAAAGATAAGCTGTGCTAACAAGTTACCAGAATGGAGACTATGATGTAGTACCTAACAACGAACACACAAAAAAAAATGATCTTATGTAACTTGTTTTTCTAATGTAATTACACTAATTGAAGTCTTTTAGGCTTGTAATAATGGCGTAATGCAGAATCAAGATATTTCTTTTCACCATTCTGTGTTTGGATGCTCAACCTGCCGGTCTGATTAAAGTGAACCTGTGCTGCACAGATTTGCTTTATGTGACACTATGGCTTTCCTCACCTTCCCAGCACTCCCATCCCGCTCCAATCCTTGTAGTTCTATTCAGACGCTTTTGCCATTTACTCATCCCTTATATATTTTATAGTATGAGTGTGACAAGAATATGTTCTAAAGCATTTTGTGTGTGTAGCGCTCACCACCGCAAGGGCTGTTGAATTGTGTCCCAGGTTCTTCTCCCACTAGTGAAACAACATTCATTCCTCTGGCTCAGTAAACAGTCTAGGGTTTGCCTTTTTTAAGTCTATTACAGATTAACTTGGATGGGGCTTAGGGAAACAGTAGGATACTCCAGAACACTGAAAAGGAATGTGAGGGCACTCTTCTCTGATGGGTGCTACTTCCTCTTTGTTTCCCTGCAAAGGTAAAGCATAATGGGCTACTATGCATTGCATAGTAGCCCATTATGTGACACTTACCTGCAGGAGAAGCCCGCGATGTTACTGTCTTCTTCGCTAGTAGCAAGCATCCATTTTTCACCCCTCTTCCTTCCGGTGCCGCGAACTCCGGCTCTGTGACTGGCCGGAGTCGCGTGACATCACTTCCACACATGCGCGCGGGAGCCGCCTTTAACGGCATGACCCAAGCTAGAAACGGCACAGCGTGCCCTTTCTAACTCCGGCGCATGCACAGAAGAAATCGCCCTACGGCGATTTGCAAATATCTCCTACACCGTGCAGGTCTGGGAGATATTTCAAGCACCTACCTTAATCTAGGCTTAGCTGTAGGTTAAAGTGGTTGTAAAAGGTTTACAACCATTTTGCCATAGTCCTTTCAGCAGTATGACATATAGTGGACAGCACTGGGACAGCATTGGCAATGTTCCAGGCCAGGCAAGCCTTAAACATAGTACACCAGGGGTTAACAGCATTAACAGTCACTAGGATGCCTCTTTCAGGTCTTTATTCACAGTGTCCCTGGGACTTGGATGTCTCCCTCTAGACTCAGGCAGATATTTACACAGTGGAACCTACAGGCCGGATCCTCAGTGAAATCCCTCCACCAACTCTCAAAGAATTAGTAGCAGAATATGCCCCCCAGCTATGCACAGCTGGGAACTTTAGTGAGACAGGCAGGATTTTCAGCTGGACTGCCAAGAAGGGCATCAGCCCTTTTGCCTGGGAACCTCTCCTCCTGGGAGATAACTCTGCTCTGAGGCTGCAAACCCAAATCCACCATCTGGGCACACCTCTCCAGGGATTGGCTAGGGCTGCATAAATATTCAGGCTGCTTATTTGACTTTCTCATCCACTACATTCTGGAAGCCTCCAGAAGACAGGGAGGAGCAATCTAACTTGCAGCCTGCAGAGCCCTGAGCAGCCCAAAATAATCACGTGCTGCTCTGCTGATTACAGGAGAGCCGCAAAACTAAATTTTCCTAACCAAACCTAGCAGCCTATCTGGGAGGGTGCTACATGTGGAAGGAAATCCCTGTGTAAGCTCCAAGTTCCTCCAGTCAGAGCTTACAGCCGTGGCCAAAAGTTTTGAGAATGACACAAATATAAATATTCACAAAGTCTGCTGCCTCAGCTTTTAGGATAGCAATTTGCATATACTCCAGAATGGTATGAAGATTGATCAGATGAATTGCAATTAATTGCAAAGTCTCTCTTTGCCATGAAAATGAACTTAATCCCATAAAAAAACATTTCCACTGCATTTGTGAGTAAGGCTTCAGGGAGCCCACAGTTGATTCAGCTGCGGAATCGGGGCACTACCAGTGCAGAGCTTGCTCAGTAATGGCAGCAGGCAGGTGTGAGTGCATCTGCACGCACAGTGAGGAGAAGACTTTTGGAGGATGGCCTGGTGTCAAGAAGGGCAGCAAAGAAGCCACTTCTCTCCAGGAAAAATATCAGGGATAGACTGACATTCTACAGAAGGTACAGGGATTGGACTGCTGAGGACTGGGGTAAAGTAATTTTCTCTGATGAATCCCCTTTTCGATTGTTTGGGGCACCAGGAAAAAAACCTTGTCCGTAGAAAAAAAGGTGAGCGCTATCATCAGTCCTGTGTCATGCCAACAGTAAAGCATCCTGAGACCATTCATGTGTGGTGTTGCTTCTCAGCCAAGGAAGTGGGCTCACTCACAATTTTGCCTAAGAACACAACCATGAATAAAGAATGGTACAAAAACATCCTCCAAGAGCAACTTCTCCCAATCTTCCAAAAACAGTTTGGTGAGGAACGATGCCTTTTCCAGCATGATGGAGCACCTTTTGCCATAAGGCAAAAGTGATAAATGGCTTAGGGAACAAAACATCAACATTTTGGGTCCATGGCCAGGAAACTCCCCAGACCTTAATCCCATTGAGAATTTGTAGTCAATCCTCAAGAAGCAGGTGAACAAAAAAAAAAACACAAATTCTGACAAACTCCAAGCATTGGTTATGCAAAAGTGGGTTGCCATCAGTCAGGATGTGGCCCAGAAGTTGATTGAGAGCACGCCAGGGAGAGTTGAAGAGGTCTTGAAAAAGAAGGGTCAACAAATATTGACTCTTCGCATAAACTTAACGTAATCGTCAAAAAAAGCCTTTGACACTTTTGAAATGCTTGCAATTATATTTCAGTATATCATAGTAACATCTGATAAAAGATCTAAAAACACTGAAGCAGCAGACTTTGTGAAAATGAATATTCGTGTCATTCTAAAAACTTTTTGCCACGGCTATTTACAGGACCCTCTCCCCACTCTCATAGGACAGCGCTGGGACAATCACCAAACAGCAGCACGGTCCCATGAGAGGAAGCAAAGTTACTGACTTTTTCATACCCAGAAGTACAGGATACGTGAATGAAGCATCAGGGAAATCAAGTATAAGCAGTGCAAGTACCTGAATTTGACCTGGTATCAGCCTCTTACACACTCCTGCTTGAAACGAGAAAAAGAATAAGTACAAGGAGCTAATCTAGCAGCAAAAAGGGTCGCTGGTTCGAATCTCGACCATGACACCATCTGCCCGGAGTGTGCATGTTCTTCCTGTGCTTAAGTGGGTTTCCTCCGGTACTCCGCATTCCTCCAACACTCTAAAGACATGCTGGTAGGTTAAAGCGGAGTTCCACCCTAAAGTGGAACTTCCGCTCATCGGATTCCTCCCCCCCTCCAGTGTCACAATTGGCACCTTTCAGGGGGGAGGGGGGTGCAAATACCTGTATAATACAGGTATCTGCACCCACTTCCGGGTATAGCTAGCCACAGACCCCCCGCCCACCCCCCGTTGTGTTGTGGGAAATACACAGTTCCCACAACACAACGGGGACCAGTGTAGACGCGCAGCGCCACTCGCGCATGCGTAGTAGGGAACCGGGCAGTGAAGCCGCAACGCTTCACTTCCTGATTCCCTCAGTGAGAATGGCGGCGGCAGCACCCGAGGATCGAGGGACGGTTCGGTCTCGGGTGCCGACATCGCTGGACCCCAGGACAGGTAAGTGTCCTTATTTTAAAAGTCAGCAGCTGCAGTATTTGCAGCTGCTGACATCTAAAAAAAATTTTTTTGCGAAACTCCGCTTTAATCACATCCTGTCTAAATTGGCCTTAGTATATGTATGAATGTGTGTTAGGGACCTTAGGTTGTAAGCTCCTTGAGGGTAGAGACTGATGTGAATGTACAATGTATATGTAAAGCGCTGCGTAAATTGACAGCGCTATATAAGTACCTGAAATAATAATAATAATAATACGTTCATGTGCTGACAAGGGGAATGTTCATAGGAGGAAAAATCAGATTGGCAAATGACCTTATCCCCTTTCCCTGTCAAATCACAGGCTGGGGTGGGTTTCAGATAGCCTGGGCTCAGAGGAAGTAGGTAAGTGATGCTAGACATAAGACTGAGGTCATGTGTTGGTAGAAAAAAGTACTGCGAGGGAGATCTCTGGCTTCAAGATGAATTTTGCAGCAAAAGCTGCTTTTTCTATTTGATCTCTTAACGGGCAATTCATTTTTATCTTGGTATTTTTGGCTGGAGTTCTACTTTAAAATGACTTTCCTAATAAACAACCTGAAAATCGGCAAGTTTCCATGATTCAACCAAAGGGCACTGCCACCAACTCCTGCTTGTATGCATTCCTCTGCAGAAGTCTTGGCATCTGGCAAATGTTTTATGACAAAAGAACTCATTTAAAGTCCAGCCAGCGTGCCAGAAATGATTCTAATTACACAGAAATGATTCATCTGCCCAATTATTCAAAGCTGACCATTCTCAAAGGATTCCCCCTATTGAGAGGACAACAGATGTACGTAATGATCCATTTGGAATACAGTGGACCATCGTCATGCTCAGCGTTTACCATTAGCCTTGTTCCAGCAGCTGTAGGGTAAAGTAACCCTTTTTTCAAATCAATTTAATATGCACACAGCATTATGCTACCACCCGATTGGATAATTAACTCAGCCTACCATTCATCCTTGTTGCTTATATTGTCTAAATTTCTTATTTCCATATTAAACAGTAAAGGATTGCAGGCCCAGCACTGAATTTACTTATCAATTACATAAAGTGGATGAAATCTCAGGGACGCGGACTGCAGACTTGCAGGTTTTAATTTAAGGCTTTAATTTCCCATGAACAAATCCATTCATTTAGAGGTTTTAGGATTTATAGAGCCAATTTCATCCCCATAAAGTTGCCTTCGGCTCCGAGGCAGGTTAATGGTTCATAGCACTGATGCAATATACCTTGGGATGTGTTGGATGTGTAGAAATGTTGGATAGATTTCATGTTTGTCTGGCGTAATTTAGTTTTATTATTTTATTTATTTATTTATGCTTTGCAAAGTTGAGTCTTTGTATTTAATCTCATTTTAATAAGTTTTTAACATATTAAGGTACAAAAAAACCGAAACAACGTACATGACGGACCAAAGAGACAAACATAAGTCCTTGTAAAGTTAACATACACATACCAACACATGTAAATAGTGTACAATTAGGCAACTGACAACGATAACAGCATAGTTAGGATACATGTTGAAAAGAGGAGGAACATCCCAATTATGTATGACATAATTAAAGTCACAATCTGTAAGTAAATGCATAGTAACCAGATGAATGATAATAGGATTCCTAAAAAATAACTTGTAGGAAGCCAAATGTTTCCATGAGCAAGTTGCGGCACAAAGCGAAGACTTTAAAGAGAATCCATGCTTTACTATGCAAGGAGAAGCAACAGGTTCACTTTAATGCAGACCTCTACAGACACCTGTGGGGAGGTTGTAGCTTACACATGGCTTTAGACTCTCAGTGAGATAATTGGCTGGCCCAGCACTTTCACATGGAGTGAGTCACTTGTTCCTCAATACCTGGAAGTACTGGCTGCTCCCTTTGGCTCTCTGTGCTGAACTTCACAGCAGAGAAGCGAAAGTAAAATGAGTATGTACTCATGGGATGGGAGGATTAAGAGACCCCCAGGCAGCAAGGGAGGTGGTAAAAGCATGCAACTGAGCATTTTACCTCTCCCTGACCTCCCACCAAAAAAAAAAAAAGCATGCAGCTGCTTAGAGCTGGTGCTGCTGCAATGCCTTGATTAGCATTAATGGCAAAAATCAAACCACACGCTGTATTCAAGTGAATAGGGACACAATTACGGTGTGGTGAGTCAGTATTTTCAGGGTAAAGACAGGCGGTAAAGAGGTGACATATCACCTTTGGGAGTATTCAAAGGAGTGGCATTATGTATAATTGTTAAAATAATATACAGTTCAGCCGAACTTGCACAATTTCATTCCCGCATGTCAGTCCGACTTCGGGGGCGATTTCAGAGACATCTGTGCGGGTTCCTGCACAGATGTCTATACAAATCGCACCCCGAAGACGCCAAAAGTAGTACAGAAACTACTTTTGGGAGTCGATGTGTCGCCGCAAATGCGGTGTCGCACCGATTCGGGCGGTGCCGTTGCTGGCAATAGCTGCTGATTTGGCATGTGATTTGACATGTCATATCACATGCCAAATCGATGCAATGTGAACCTAGGCTTAAACTAAATCAAAAGGAATTACTGCACCAAATTTTAATATTTTGTTTTCTCGTTTTGAACCACTAGGTGGAGCTCTTGGCTCATTTCCATTGGTTTTCTAGGGAATCCCTATCTGCCTTGCTGATAAAACCTGTTTAGAGAGCTCAGTAGGTCAAGGAAAAATGTAATGAGTCAGAGCAGTGCTATTCCACTCTTTTCCCCCCCATCTTTGAATGGTTATGTACGTGTATTGGTCAGGGTGCCTGAAACAACTACTGCTCTGTGTGACGTAAGTACTTTTGTGTTACAGACTTGAAGCAAGCATTCTGTAAATTAGTCAGAAACGTCAGATATTCCTATTTATAGACTTGTTCCAGGTCAGTGGCTCAGAAAGTAATAAAGTCAAAGCTTCAAGGTAATAGCCAAGAAACTAGCATTCTCAGTAGGAGAGTTCTGCAATGGCGCCCTCCATGATTCTCATATTACAGAGTCCTTTAGGAAAACTCAAAGTACCTCAAAGGTCCCTTGTTTTACAATAAAAAAGTGAAGTGCTATTAAACACCTCCTTTTTAGCTATTTAAAGCGGAGCTCTACCTAAAAGGGAAGCTCCACTTGTCTGCCTCCCCCCCCCCCCCCCGTCCGCTGCCACATTTGGCACCTTTTGAGGGGAAGGGGGTGCCTGTTTTTGACAGGTGCCTGCTTCCACTTCCGGCTGAGTTGGCCGCGGAAAACTCAGCCATAGTTCGCCCCCCTCCTCCTTCTCCCACAGCCAGCCCATTCACAAAGTACAGTGCGCGTCACGCATGCTCAGTAGGGAACTGGCTGTAAAGCTGCAAGGCTTCACTGCCGGTTTCCCTTGGCGGAGATGGCGGTGGCAACACCTGAAAGCTGATTGAAAAAATGGCTTGGGTGAGGACACTGCTGGATTCCTGGACAGGTAAGTGTCCTATTATTAAAAGTCACCAGCTACAGTATTTGTAGCTGCTGACTTTTTTTTTTTTTTTTTTAACAATCAGAATTGCTTTATTGAAATCATGTGGGAGCAGAATACAAGGAACAAAGCTGCTGACTTTTAATTTTTTTCTGAAGAGCCTGGAGCTCCTCTAAGTTTCTCATTAAAAAATGTAATAGCAATGTCTCCTCTTATTTTTCTGAGAGATGCCTTACTTTATATCAGCCTTTCTTAACCTTTTCAATACAGAGGAGCCCTTGAAACAACTTTTGGTCTTAGGGGACCCCTGCAAAAAATGACTATAACTACAACTCATGATACATTAGTGTGATGGTCACTGAGAAGAATGCTCCTTACACTTATGGTCATTGGGAAGAATTACTTCATTACAGATGGTGTCAGCGGGAACTTATCTGAGAGGCAGAAATTTCTCAAGGAACTCCTTTCAACCCCTGGAGGAACCCTATGGTTTCATGGAACCTTCTTGAGAAACCCTGCTTTAGATTCTCTCTTTTTTGCAATTGCTTCCATACCTCTGCCTAAAGAGGGATTCTTGGTATCCCTACAGGTTAGAACAAAGCCACCCGTGAGTGCACGTTCCCAGGCTTGGACTACAAGTGAATGTCCAAACTAAGTCTGTGTCCATATGCACAGGCAGCCTGACGTGTAACAGCAGCCTCAACTGCTCCTATGGGAGGCAGGGCACAGACACATCTTTTCCTTTTAACTGAACATATGATTGTCCATATGTCAGCCAAATAGCAACAAGGGAAACAAATACGTGCTAGTGTAATGTCTGATGGGATGTGCAATTCCAAAACCCATGATTAGGTGACATCCAAGAACGCGCCTCCCAGCCTGAAGCTGTCACAATCAGCTATTTGTATAGCAAAGGATTTGGCTGGGAAAAAATAGGAATATGTGGGATAATGCACATTTTTGTAGAAAAAAAAAAAAAATCCTGGATTTGTTATTGATGAACTCCATGGATCTTATTTATGTAAATTATTACAAAGCTTTAGAATCACTTCAATAATAAATACGTTATATATATATAAAAATGCACACCTTATTTATTCACTGGCCACTTTATTAGGTACACCTTGCTAAAAAAACAAAATAAAATGATCCAAAACCAATAGGGTTTCCATTTACGGATTCACAATTGTCAGGTCACATGATTCAACATGTGAATGAGAGTAGTCATGATGAAAAAGTGTGGATCTGTTGGCATGACAATGCTGTAAAACAGCATCTGTCCTCATTATTTGTCTGGAGACTCGTTCTTTTCTTTATTGTAGATGGTGGCAGAAGGTGAAGAGGGCCCATGCCTTTACAGAACTAAAGAGGACCTCTATATGGCTGTGCATCTTCAGAAACCCAAACAAAGGGCCTTGTCTGCCTTGTGCTATCATTAACCTCCTGCAACTGCATTGACTTCAATCACTCCACCACTGCCTCCCCCTTGTAGATGGTGAGACAGGCTCTCAGGAGGGAATGAAGTGGACAAACACAAAGCTTCCTCCTGCTGGCCATTTTTACACCCTTTCTTATCCTTTGTTTTGTAGCAATAACACTGTTAGGATAGAGTTTAAAGGGCAAGAAATAAAGGCAACATTTTCCATAGATTTTACAGTATATGTTGAAAATCTGAGATATAAAGCTTTCTACGAACATTCTCAGTAGATTTGATGACTTGACAAATGTCATTTGAAAATACTGCAACGATTGGTTTGCTTTTAGCATTCTATTTTCGAACAAATTGATTTTACCAAAAGAAAACCACATATACTGTCAGAAACTTGTTTGAGAAAAATGGTTCCATCCTGCTCCTTTGACTTTTGTATGACTGTGGTTGAAAACAAACTATTATTTGACCCCACTATTATTATTATTATTATTATACAGGATTTATATAGCACCAACAGTTTATACTAACGATTAAAAAATCAAATGAATGTAGCAAAGTCCCGGACCCCTTGAGGCTTAATGGTGACCTTCAGAGTTAGAGACAGCTGACATCCTTCTGTGTAGAGTGGGTTACAAGGCATGGTGGGTGCAATGCAAGATGAACAGGTGGGCACCAGACACTTTTTGAATGCAAAGAGATTTATTGTCTCTTAAAAGGAACTGTGGGAGAGAGGGTTAGGGCCAGAACATCCTTAGGTAGATGTAAAGATAATTGTCAGACTCCGAGACTTCTATAGGCAGACAGCTATACAGGTGAAGGCCTCCCGCAAACACCGTAGGTCCGCTGTCTCCTATGGCAACAATCTTTTAGCAGTTACTAACGGCAATTGAACTCAACTATTTGCAACACGTACAGTTTTTAGTTTACCCCACCATCACTCACTGTGGGTCTTCACTTCCTATCCAATAGCCACTGGATCCCCTTAGCTCTTCCATTGTTAGCACTCAATCCTCCTCAAGCGTCACCCCAGCCTCCCTGCTGGGTCTCTGGCTTGGCACTCACAGATACTCTTCAAGCTTCACCCCTGCTGACATGTTAGGTTCCTGACTTGGCACTCATTGATGCTCCGCAAGCGTCACCTCTGCTGTTCCACTGGGTCCCTGTAAGCGCTCTGTAAGAGCGTGAAACGCGACAGCGGCTAAGCTGTGTTGCTCCAGCATGTACTGTACTATTCCGTGTTTTGAATAAAGAAGATTTTATCTGCCTATCTCGGTGTGCGGCTGTCCAGATCTTTCCATACGAATATAATCCCTGACTTGGCACTCGCTGGTGAGAAGCCTGCTCTGGTACTGGCCTCAGCTTACTCACAGTGGTCTCCGGTAGCAAGGTGGATGATCCCTTAGTGGTGACAGCTTCCCCTCTACCTCCAACCACCACGGGTTCCCCCGACCGGTGGAACTGTTACTTCTGGTTGGACTACAAACCCGCAGTCCCAATCCTACGCTGCTTCTCCAGCTTCTGGATAGGCCCTCAGACAGCCTAGCAGCCAGATGTCCTCGGGATAGGCCTTAGGTTTCTGGCCTAGCAGCCTGGGGCAGTAAAACACACGTCCACCCAGACAGTCGACCAAATAAATAGGCTCTCCCAGCAGGCCAAGGGACCCAAGAAAATCCCTGCCCATTGGCTGAGACACCCCATTCATTCCTAATCTGTCCTTGCTATGCCCTTGTCTTATCTAATGTCACCAGCTATAATGCCACCTAATGACAGAAGAGAAAAGTGCAGCAATTCCAGAATTAGAGGGAAATCAATTAATCTCCTAACAATTAGCCAAGGCAACTATCACTTGGCAAATAAATTTAATAGCAACCCTGCCTAAACATCAGGGTGCTACACGAACATTCTTAAAATGGTCAGCTTAGGAGATGGCCATAGATGGTCCGTTTCTTTCAATCAGCTAGCAGGTGGATGGAGAGGAGTCCTGCCTGCTGTGCCGTTGTATTCTGACAGTGGTCAAAATACACTGACCAGCAGTTGCAGCCGCTTGGCTCCAAACCACTGATTGACAGTTTTTCAGCAGTCCTGTTTGACAGAAGTCATTTGTTAGACTGACTTCTGTTGAGTAGAAATGGCCATAGATGGATCAATTTCAGCTGTTCTCTGCTGAAGCGGACACATTTTGATCTATGGGCAGCTTAAAGTGGTTCTAAAGACTTACAAATACCCAATGAAGGGACTATCCTCAGCTGATACATAGAGATGAAACAAATCTTTCTACATAAGTTGTACATGTTTATCTGCAGTCTTCTCTACATCCGTACATTCAAAGCGCTGAATTTCAGAAAAAAGGGGGCGGAGAGTTGAAGTTACACTTTGCAGAGCTCAGTGAGGATAACTCTGAAACTCAGAGAGTTGATTGGAAGGAAAGGAAGGGAAGGGAAGCCCCCTTCACACAGCAAACAGGAACATTAGCTGTCAATCTGATGGAGATCCCTCCCTGTCACCATTCTTCTCTTGGTGTCAGGAAATCTTGTCAGAAGTGATTCATACAGATAGCAGAGGAATGAAGCAGCAAACAGAAATGACACTCAGTGCTTTTAATTGCGACAAGTACACACTGTAGGGGATATGCTTTGTTCATATTTCTTGTCTGAGGTTTACAACCACTTTAGGGTTCTTTAATTTAAAGCGGAGTTCAACCCAAAAGTGGAAATTCCACTCATTTGCCTCCGGTGTCACATTTGGCACCTTTTGGGGGGGGGGGGGGCAGATACCTGTCTTTGACTGGTACCCTTCCCCACTTCAGGGAGACTGGGCCGTGGCTCATTACATCAGCAGCTCGACTCCCTCCTCCTTCCCCCGCTGCCAGGCCGGTAGGAGAGTGCAGCGGTGCCTCACGCATGCACAGTAGGGACCCGGCGTGAAGCCGTAATGCTTCACTACCGTGTTCCCCTACTGACAATGGCGGCGGCAGCACCCGACAGCTGATGGAAACATCAGCTGCGGTGCCGACATCGCTGGACTCCAGGACAGGTAATATTAAAAGTCAGCAGCTGCAGTATGTGTAGCTGCTGGCTTTTAATTTTTGCAGGGGTGGGCGGACCTCCGCTTTAATACATTCTATGCATTAAGGTAAAAACCCTCCAGAGGGTGTCAGAGAGGTTACCTGGTTGGGCGCCGGTGTGCGGCGTTTTGGCGCCAATCAGCCTATTTGAAGCCTGCCTCTGCACTGACCCGGTGCTGCCTGATCAAACAGCTCTGTGTCTTGTCCCGTGATCATCCTGTGTTCCTGTATCTCCGTAGTGTTTACCCGTTGTGACCCGGCTACCTTTGGACCTTTCTTGACTGCTGCCTGAACCCGACCCCGGCTTGTCTGACCTCGCTTCTGCCTTCTCCCTTGTACCATTGCCGCCAGCCCGTTGCCGACCTCTGCCTGTGTGTGACCAAGTCTGATTAACTCCTGCTCAGCATCTGCTCCACCAAGTCTCAAGCTCTACCGGTTGCTTGCCAGACCACTGTGCTCCAGGACTCTAACTTCAGGCTCTCATACCACTCCGCACTCGCGGGCCTCCTGTCTGCTCTACCAGGGGCCCCGAATCGGACACATAAGGGAGCCTACCCTCTGCCCACGTGGACTCATCTGTCTGGTAAGTGTGGAACCTGACAGTATCAGGCAGCCATGACTGAGTCCGGGCAGGGGGCCTCCCCCATGGATGAACTGTGCAGGCATCTAGCGGGCCTTACTCAAGCCGTTAAAAGCCTACAGGAAGGCTATACCAGATTGGAAGGACAGGTCCAGGCCCTTTCAGCCTCTCCTCCAGGGGCAGTTTCTGCCAACCCTGCCTCAGCACCTTCTGTAGTGATGCTTCCACCAGAGCCCAGGGTGCCTACACCCGAAAAATTCTCCGGAGAACGCAGTAAGTTCCGAGCGTTTCGCAACGCATGCGAGCTCTACTTCGCTTTGCAGCCCCGAACATTCTCCCTGGAAGCTACTAAAGTGGGGTTCGTCATATCCCTGTTGATCGGAGAGCCTCAAACCTGGGCCCACCGCTTATTGGAGCAAAAGGCCCAATCTCTTGATTCCCTAAATGCCTTCTTCCTAGCTATGTCTCAGCTGTATGAGGACCCCCAGCTAACAGCCACGGCAGAAGCCGCTTTACATGCCCTTCAACAAGGTCGCAGAGCTGCTGAAGATTACGCCGTGGAGTTTAGGCGTTGGAGCTCGGATACGGACTGGAATGACGCAGCCTTGCGTCACCAATATCGGCTGGGGTTGTCAGATCCTCTAAAAGATGAACTGGCACGAGTGGGGATACCTCAGTCACTGGAAGAGTTAATTAATCTGTCCATCCAGATCGACCGCCGCCTCAGGGAGAGACGCTCTGAGAGGTCTGTCAGTCACCCACGCCTTACCTGGATGTTGCCTAGGGCTCCTAGTGCCCCAAACCAAGCTCCGCTGGTTTCTTCTACCCCTGGCCCGGAGGCCCCGGAGCCCATGCAGTTGGGACTGCTCCGTCCCTCTCTGACTGCCGAGGAGAAGACACGCAGGCGCACACTCAATCTGTGCCTGTACTGTGGGGAGTCTGGTCACTTTGCAAGAGCATGCCCAAATAAAAGACGTAAGTGTCTGCCGTCTTCTTCATTGTGTGCACCTGTCCTACCTAGTGCCGGTAACCATTTAACTTTCTCCATTGTATTACAGTTACCTGGAAGGAGCATCCCAGTACCGGTCATCATTGACTCTGGAGCTTGTAGTGGTTTCATCGACCGGACCTTCATCGAAACCCATCATATTCCCACTCAGACTAAAGCTCAAGGACTGGCAGTTTTCTTAGCGGATGGCTCCACCCTCCGCTCCGGACCCGTCACTCAAGAAACGGTTCCTCTGTTGGCCACCATTGGCCCGGAACACCAGGAACTTTTATGCCTAGATGTCATTTCCTCTCCTCTCTTCCCAGTCATCCTAGGAATACCTTGGCTACAGGCCCACAATCCTAGTATCAACTGGTCTACAGGCAAGATTCAGTTTTCCTCGGAATATTGCAGACAACACTGCTTACGGGGGACCCCATTAACTTCCTCCCAATGCCTGCGCATAGATTCTGAAGCTATGCCCTGCCAAGATCTTCCCGAACCCTACCGGGATTTCCTGGATGTGTTCAGTAAAAAAGGAGCAGAAACCCTTCCAGTACATAGACCCTATGATTGCCCAATAGAACTCTTACCAGGCACCGAAGTCCCCTTTGGGAGGATCTTCCCTCTAACTGAGAAGGAGTTGGGCACCCTGAAAACTTATATAGATGAGAACCTGGAGAAAGGGTTCATCCGTCCTTCCACGTCTCCAGCTGGGGCAGGTATCTTTTTTGTGGAAAAGAAGGATCACTCCTTACGTCCTTGCATTGACTATCGGGAGCTCAATAAAATCACTATTAAAAACAGATACCCGCTACCCCTGGTTCCTGAGCTATTTCAGAGATTGGGATCAGCTACCGTTTTTACCAAGCTAGACCTCCGTGGAGCCTATAATCTGATCCGCATAAGAGAAGGAGACGAGTGGAAGACGGCCTTTCGTACTCGATTCGGACATTACGAGTATCTCGTCATGCCTTTTGGTCTGTGCAATGCACCGGCGACATTCCAGCATTTCATCAACGATGTCTTTCATGACTTATTGGATTTATATGTCATCGTTTACCTGGACGATATCTTGGTTTTCTCGGCCTCCCTGATGGAACACCGTAAGCATGTACGAAATGTACTTTCCCGGCTCAGACAACATGGACTGTACGCCAAACTTGAAAAATGTGAATTCGAGCTCCAATCTATCCAGTTCCTGGGCCTGATTATTTCCCCTGATGGCATCAAAATGGATCCACAGAAAGTATCCGCTATTCTGGATTGGCCTGCACCGACCGACAAAAAAGGAGTACAACGCTTTATTGGCTTTGCCAATTTCTATAGGAAATTTATTAAAGGATTTTCTTCAATCATAACTCCAATCACAGAGCTTACTAAACAAGGATGTCGATTCCGCTGGACCCCTGAGGCACAAGAGGCCTTTGAAAAACTCAAGGCGCTGTTCACTTCAGCCACTATCCTTAAGCATCCCAACCCTGCCTTGCCTTTCGTCCTGGAGGTGGATGCGTCTGAGGTTGCAGTCGGAGCTGTACTTTCACAGAGACAGGGTGCCAAAGCACTTCTGTACCCTGTGGGATTCTTCTCACGCAAACTTTCTCCCTCCGAGAAAAACTACGACGTGGGTGATCGGGAGCTTTTGGCCATTAAAGCGGCTCTGGAGGAATGGCGTTACCTTCTGGAAGGCGCAGCACACCCCATTTTGATCTACACAGACCATAAGAACTTGGAATATCTAAGGACAGCCAAGAGATTGAGACCCCGGCAGGCCAGATGGGCACTTTTTTTTTCCCGATTTATTTTTCACATTACGTTCAGACCCGGATCCAAGAATGTTAAACCTGATGCCCTCTCCCGGATGTTTCTCGATTCTGAAAGAACCGTGTCCCCAGATACCATCCTTCCCTCTGGGAATTTCCTAATCCTTCAGGAGGATCTAATTTCCCGAATCAGACGCGCCTCTATGGGAATGTCTCCACCTGTTGAGTCTTGTACCAAGGATGGACTGTTCTGGTTCAAGAATAAGATTGTGGTCCCTGAGGAGTTAAAGGTACAGGTGTTAAGTTTATGTCATGATCACAAACTGGCTGGCCACTTCGGCACTCGGAAAACAACCGACCTCGTCCAATGCACCTTTTGGTGGCCGTGTCTTACCAAGGATTGCAAGGACTATGTGGAGTCCTGTAACACGTGTGCCAGAAACAAGACTAGCCGAACAAGAGCATGGGGCCTGTTGAGACCATTGCCAGTCCCAGAGAGACCATGGACCATGATATCAATGGACTTTATTGTTGAGCTTCCACCATCAGAAGGGTTTTCGTCCATTTTTGTTGTGGTTGACAGGCTGTCTAAAATGGCCCACTTCCTCCCCATGAAGGGCACCCCTTCAGCCATGGAGACTGCTTCCATCTTCATTAAGGAGATCGTCAGGCTGCATGGAGTCCCGACCAACATAGTCTCGGACAGGGGCGTCCAGTTCACCTCCAGATTCTGGAAGGCCCTTTGTGGCGCGCTCGAGATCGAGTTGTCATTCTCTTCGGCTTACCACCCTCAGTCAAATGGGCAAACCGAGAGGACGAACCAGACTTTGGAGCAATACATCCGCTGTTTTTCTGCTTTTTCCCAGGATGATTGGGCCTCCCTGCTTCCCATCGCAGAGTTCTCCTACAATAACTCTCTACATTCAGCTACGAACCAGTCTCCGTTTTTTGCCAATTACGGTTTTCATCCATCCTTCTTGCCCGGATCATTCCCTGAATGTCCTGTTCCTGCAGTATCCCAAACTTTGGATTTCTTCTCTAACAACAATAAATTGCTGCAGGAGACCATGACCAAGGCTCAGGAAGATTACAAGAAAATCTTTGACAGGAAGAGACGGGGGGAACTTGTTCTTGAACCTGGCAATTCTGTCTGGCTGTCTACCGCTAATCTCAAGTTGGCCTGCCCATCCAAGAAACTGGGCCCCAAATACCTGGGTCCCTTCCGGATCAAGAGGAAAATCAACAATGTGGCCTACGAACTTGACCTTCCTAATTCTCTGAGGATACATCCAGTGTTCCATGTGTCTCTCCTGAAGCCAGTCACTCCTAACTTCTTTTCTGGTCGCAGCATTGGTCCACCCAAACCTATTGTGGTTAATGGCGAAGAGGAGTTCGAAGTGGAAGCTATTCTAGATTGTAGAAGAAGACACAATCAGGTGCAATATCTGGTAAAATGGAAGGGCTATGGACCCGAAGATAATTCGTGGGAGCCGGAAAGCAATTTACACGCCAGAGAACTCCTGCAGTCCTTTAAAACCTCTCATGCCTCGAAGATGGCCCAACTGGGCATCCAGAGTCTGCCCTTGAGGAGGGGGCACTGTCAGAGAGGTTACCTGGTTGGGCGCCGGTGCGCCGGGGCGCGTTGGCGTTCATGTCCCTGTGCGTGCTGGGGCGCGTGTCCCTGTGGGCACCGGCGCGCCTGGGCTGACCGGCCGTGGCGTGCGGGGTGGCGTCCGGGCGTTTGTGCGTACGCGCGTTCGCACTAGCGCGCGTCCGCGTTAGCGCACGTCCGCCTGTGGGCGCTGCCTTTGACGTGCCCGGCGGTGTGGGCGTGCATGCTGGTGTCGGGGGCGCGCGGCGCGCCTTGGCGAATCGGCGTGCGCGCGTGCGCGGCGTTTTGGCGCCAATCAGCCTATTTGAAGCCTGCTTCTGCACTGACCCGGTGCTGCCTGATCAAACAGCTCTGTGTCTTGTCCCGTAATCATCCTGTGTTCCTGTATCTCCGTAGTGTTTACCCGTTGTGACCCGGCTACCTTTGGACCTTCCTTGACTGCTGCCTGAACCCGACCCCGGCTTGTCTGACCTCGCTTCTGCCTTCTCCCTTGTACCATTGCCGCCAGCCCGTTGCCGACCTCTGCCTGTGTGTGACCAAGTCTGATTAACTCCTGCTCAGCATCTGCTCCACCAAGTCTCAAGCTCTACCGGTTGCTTGCCAGACCACTGTGCTCCAGGACTCTAACTTCAGGCTCTCATACCACTCCGCACTCGCGGGCCTCCTGTCTGCTCTACCAGGGGCCCCGAATCGGACACGTAAGGGAGCCTACCCTCTGCCCACGTGGACTCATCTGTCTGGTAAGTGTGGAACCTGACAGAGGGTATTTTACCTCCTGCCCCCGTCAATTAAATCCCATGATGAGGGGGGGGGGTGTCAGTAGATGCAAACAGGAAGACTTGGGAGCGAGACTGCGCATGTACCCCCATAGAAAACTGCTTTCTGTTGGGGCACTTGGTGGGGAGGAGGAGCCAGGAGCACCATCTGGAGATCTAAGAAGAGGAAGATCGGGGCTGCTCTGTACAAAACCATTGCACAGAGCACAAAAGCATGACACGTTTGTTATTTCCATTTAAATAAATGGAAACTTTAATATCACTTTATAATTGAGAGGATGGGGTTTGCTGCAGGCTTTGCAAGAACCTGATGGACATAGTAAATTTGCAAATGTTCCATGTTTAAGGTTAGAAGTGTTAGCCAAGTGCTTATTGACCAATAAATCTGGCAATAATCTGAGCTGCGGGCTGGCCATGCCTTGTGCCGAGATGCTGGCACTTACAAGGCAATATGATTTTTTTTTTTTTTAAATACAAAAACGGAATTGAATTGTGCTTTTTAATATTTGTCTGGCATTTCGCTATAAGTGTGTACCGCATACAGTAAATGTCATTAGAGCCCAGAATGAATACACTAGAATATCTGTCGCAGAAACTCATGTGCCAAATACAACAAAGCCAATTTTCAGAAGCTAAAAATTAACCGACCGTGAGCCTAAAAAGGTTGACCATATTTTCAATGACAGTGTTATTGCCATAGTAACACAGCATGTACACTGGGGAGCTAGGACTTTTGTCTCATGTAACAGTTAGATTCAGGTTTAACTATGTACAAATCCGAACTGGACAGGCATCACAAATATCATTTTTTTTCTATAAAAGCTATTTTAACCTTTTTCATCCTACTTTGTATCTCGTGCTGCTGCTGATCTTCTCAAGCCTCTTTCAGCTACTTCCTGCCCCAGGGTCTGCATATTGTTGTTCTAGACCGTCTTCTTGATAATGACAAAGGTGGACACACAGAGCGCAGCTCCGCCCCCACCCCTGCTCTCTCATTACAGGCTGTGATTGAGAGCAGCAGGAGCTAATGTCTGCTGCTGCCTCCATGGCCAGTAAGGAGGGAGAATGAATTTTAATGCACTTAAACACAACCCATAATACCCTTTTTTTTTTGTAAAATATAAGAGATGGTGTTACGGTGAGTAAATAGATACCTAACATGTCACACTTTAAAATTACGCACGCTTGTAAAATGGCAACAAACTACGAAATTTCAAAATCTCCATAGGCCACTCTTTAAAAACCCTTACAGGTTACCAGTTTAGAGTTACAGAGGAGGGCCGGTGCTAGTATCATTGCTCTCGCTCTGGCATTCGCGGCAATACCTTACACGTTTGGGGTAATATGGATTAACATATGGATTAAATCCCCCTCTGTTTCTCCACACCTGGGGCAGCTGGCTTCTAATCTGCGACCAAACAAAAAAAGCTTTTGCGGGGTATATTAGGCTCTGTATAGTAGAAACAAGTGTGACATCCTCTGGGAGGGGGAGAGCGAAACCAATGGGGCAAGTTCCAGGATTCTATTCCACTGTGCTTCGGTTATGCTTCCCACATCTTTTTCCCACTTCCTCCTACATGGTGGAGCTTCTGTCTCTCCCAGACTCCCCTTGTGTATATATGGGTATACTCTCGATATTAGACCTTTCAAAATTTTTGCATTGATAATTTTCTTAAACAGAGGGATCTTGCTCCATTACAATATTCTCCCTCTAAACTGTTCTTCCAGGGCATGCCTGATCTGTAGATACCTAAAGAAAGACTTGTCCGGTATTGCATATTGCTCTCCCAGTTCCTGGAAAGATTTCAAAATACCATCTTTATATAGCTGGCTAATGAAATTTATTCCACACTTTTCCCATTCCTTGATTGTCCCCATCTTCTGGACTTCCCCCAGATTGCTATTTTCCCACAAAGGGGTATACTCTGTGAATCCCCTCTACCCCAATAGTGTCTTCACTGTGTCCCATACTCTCCCCATCAAACTTAAAGTGGGGAACCTAGAAGGGAAGGGGCCTGCCTCCATGGCTTCCACCATTGATCTATGCGGGGTGTTCTGTAGCAGCATCTCCCTCCCCAAATCTCCTTCCTCCAGCGTATTACCCCCTCCCATATGCTCGAGTTGTGATGCCAGAAAGTAACTCAAAGGGTGTGGAAGTGCTACTCCTCCTTCCTGTCTTTGTAATTGTAAAGTACTCAAATTCTTACCGGGCCACTTCTCCAGATCAATTCTCTAAAAACAGTGTCTATCTTTTGGAACCACTTTTCATACACACACACTGGGGAGTTATGCAGGGCATACAGAAGCTGCGGCATCCATAGCATTTTAATTCGATTACATCGGCCCGCTACAGATAGTGGAAGTTTCCATATTTTAATTTTTCCCCTAAATTTAACTAGGAGCAGGACAATATTATCCATAATATATTGTTTGGGATCTCTAGAAATATTTATTCCCAGATATTTCTTTTTATTCACTATTTGAATCTGGGCAACCTCCTCAGGCAGGGGACTTTCTAGGGGATCCACCGGTAGCAATACAGATTTTTCCCAAGTCCAGAAAGTTGGCCAAAATTTTTGATAATATCCATAGCCTTCAATAGAGAATTCTATTAGTAGAGATCATCCACATATAATGCTACTTTTTCTTCCACCCCTTCCCTTCTAAATCCTCTTACCTCGGGGGAGGACCTAAGGTCTATTGCCAGAGGTTTGATTGCGAGGGCGAAGAGGAGGGGCGACAAAGGGCACCCCTGCCTCGTCCCCCTCATCCATTGAAATTGATCAGAATATTCGTTATTCACCTTTACTTTTGCCTCCGGCATTTTATACAGCATTTTTACCCAGTTAATAAAAATTGGGCCAAATTGAAATCCTGCCAGAGCCCTCCACAGATATTGCCATTCAAGCTATCAAAAGCCCTGGTGGCATCCAAGGACAAAATGGCTCTTGCCCCATCCTCATCCGTTGGGACCTTAAGATTCAAATATACCTGCCTTATATTTGTACTAGTAGATCTTCCAGGTATAAATCCCGACTGGTGGGGTGCATACGTTTCTGTATGATTTTATTCAACCTAGCCACCAAGACCTTCGCAAGAATTTTTATATCTGTGCTCAGTAAAGAGATAGGTCTATATGAGGATATATCAACTGGGTCTTTACCTTCCTTATATATCACTACTATAGTAGATTCCATCATTAATGAGGGGAGCCCTCCCCCCCGTTGCCGACCAGTTCAAGACCCGCAGCAGCTCCGGGAGCAGCACCTTCCCATAATGCCAGTATGTTTTGACCGGGAGACCATCAGGTCCTGGGGATTTCTGATCATCTCCTGCGTAAACCGCTGTAGTTCCTCCATTGTTATGGGTAGATCCAATTCCTCCCTGTCCATCTCAGAGAGAGAAGGGATCACCAAACTTCTGAAAAAAACATCAATTTCTTCTCCCATTTCCTCCTGCCGGGAACTATAAAAATCCTCATAATATTCTCTAAACGTATCCACTATTTCTGGCGTATGTGAAGATACCCTACCCTCCCCTATGGTGATCGTTGGAACCACAGATGGGGATGAGTTTGTCTTAACCAGGTGGGCCAGCATTCGCCCTACACTTTCCCCCTCCCCAAAGGCAAGTTGCTTCTCAAAAAGTTGTTTGTTCTCTACTTTCCTAAGCATCATTAACCAGTAATTCTGTTGTTCATCTATCCAGGCCCTGAGTCTATCAGGTGTTGGGTCATTAACATTATTGTCACCCTCTCCCCAGCCACCTTTTCCCAATCTTTGGTCCAATTTTTAATTTTTTACACTTGTTGTATCATTATACCTCGAAGAAAAGCCTTCAAGGTATCCCATACCACCCCCTCTGAGGCGGTACCTCTATTTAAATCAACAAATGCTCATAAGAAGAAGAATGGTGTGATCAGATGCTTTCAATATTTTAAAATGACGCAGTTTACATCCGCGGAAATCGGAAGTGACAAAAAATCTCATTGGTTCTGGTTTCCTTTACCATGGAATTCATCAGGGACCTTCTGGTCCTTGACGAGCTCTATGGTAACCTGGCGGAACTGCCGGATTCATTCCAGGCTCACTAGTAAGACAGTAAAGCCTGGAGAGGCAGCGGTGGGTGGCAGGTGGTGACCCCTTCCGCCACCTGTAAAAGCCATTCAGTGGCTAATTAGCCGATAGGATGGTTCTTATATAAAAGTCGATTGCCTCTTTAAAAAAACAGTACCGGGATGGTGCCTATAACTGAAGTCATCATCCCAGTAAAGCCACTTGAAGTCAACCACATACATGTACGTGATTTGGCAGCAAGTGGTTAAAGGGGTTGTAAAGCTTCATGTTTTTTTTTTTTAAACAACAAACATGTTATACTTACATCTTTTGTGGAAGGGTTTTGCATAGAGCGGCCCTGATCCTCTTTTTCTGGGGTCCCCCAGCGGTGCCCCTGGCTCCTCTCCACATCGAGTGCCCCCTCGGAGAGCCGCTCTCCAAGGGGGCACTCATATGGGCGTGCACGCGAGTCCTGCTGCTGCGTCCATTGACACAGACAGCAGGACACGGCCCCACCCCCCTGCCCCCGTGTCACTGGATTTGATTGACAGCAGCGGGAGCCAATGGCTCCTGCTGCTATCAATCTATCCAATGAGGACACGAGACAGCGGCTGGAGCTGCTGCGCTCGTGCATGTCGATGGAAGGAACAGGTTCAGGTAAGTAAAAGGAGGGCTCTGGGGGGCTGCTGCACTACAGAAGGTTTTTCACCTTAATGCATAGAATGCATTAAAGAGATTATAAGGCTTCCTGTTTTTTTGTTTTTTTTAAATAACAAACATGTCATACTTACCTCCACTGTGCAGTTCGCTTTGCACAGAGTGGCCCCCAATCCTCGACTTCTGGGGTCCCCCGGCGGCGCTGGTAGCTCCTCTCCGCATCATATAACCCCCTACGAGAAGCGCTCTCCCGGGGGGTTACCTTGCGGGTGCACTCCCGAGACACAAAATGCTGGACTCGGCCCCGCCCCCCCAGTGCCCTGGGTTTGATTGACAGCAGTGGGAGCCAATGGCTGCGCTGCTATCAATCTATCCAATCAAGAGCCGAGACAACGGGCAGAGAAGAAAGGCACGTCTCCGTCGTGGGAATTACAGGACTCAGGTAAGTAAAACGGGGGTGCTGGGGGGCCGGTCAGTGACAGGACATGAGGGTTCACAACCCCTTTAAGGTGAAAAACAACAAGGGTTAACAAACCCTTTAAGCCTAGTACACACTATAATCCAACAAAAATGTCCGTATTCTGTTCGTTAGTACATTGCCTTTGATCGATCCGATGTTGACTGTTCAAATGAAAACTTACGAAGGTACATGTTGGAAAATGTTTCTCCAGTACAGTATCCATCCTATAAAAATTAGATGAGCAACTCTGTGCATAATTGGAAACAAAGTATACAACCATAGACTAGACATAGACCATCGCTACACATGTGGGCAGTTGTCCTCTGTCATTCGTGAATTTTCATAGCATTTTAGGAATCTTCATTGTCAACATGGGACGTGGACACAAAAAATGTGAGTGAGCGATCGCCCGATTTTCTAATAGTGTGTACTAAGCTTTACCAATGACAACAAAAATAAAAACACACCACTTATTGTTCGGCTTAAGCCGAACAATAAAAGACATTATTTATTTTTTATCCGTGTTTCTGCAAAATCGCAGGCTTGGCTAGAAAAAATCTGAATGAGAGACGACATACCAGGAAACCCTCCGCAGTCACTTTTGCCAGTAATTCAGGCAAGCATCTAACCTTCGTTTATAGATGAAATTTTTCTGCCAATTATAGATAACGCTATTCCAAAAAGTAAGGGATATATCATAAAATTGGCAAGTACGCTGAAACCTGAGCACCTAAAATGGATTCTAAGTGTATATTACATTACTGAACAAGGCAATCTTCCTTTTAAAACACATCAAGATATCACACTCTGCATTAAAGCTGATACACAAGATGTTTAAACCATATGCCTAGTGCTGCATGATGAAAAACAGAAAATAATACATTGATGTCTCTCTGGAGCTACTGGATTATTATGGAGCTTTAAAGGGGTTGTAAACCCTCGTGCTTTTTCACCTTAATACATCCTATGCCCCCCCAGAAGAGGATGTTTGAGGCCACTCTGTGCAAAACGAGCTGCACAGTGGAGTTAAGTATGACATGTTTGTTATTTAAAAAAAAAAAATCCTTTACAATCACTTTAAGGGAAAATCTTTTGTAAATGTATATTTCCTAAAGCGAAACTCTGCTAAAATTAAATAAAAAGCACCAACCCTTACACACGGTACATTAGTATTTATGGATTTTTTAAATTGCTCTAAAGTAGTGCCAGCACACTAGGGCCACCTTCAGACCTCTATGGTCCATTACTTAGCCTTATTGCACAAGCAATGACATGCTTCATTTTAGAGCTCAACTACTGGCTTGGTATTTCCCTGCCCTGTTTGTACCCCAATTTGAGCACACTCCTTAAAAAAAAAAAAAAAAAATCCAGGTGTCTTAGGCCTGGTTCAGTGACATCACACAGTGCTGGGACAAGGTAATTTAGTGCCCAGGGCGAAGCCACCAAACTGCGCCCCCCCTCCACACACACACAAGATGTATGAGCATTATGTTAGGAACAAAGAAAAGTGTGACCTGTCACAGCCCGAATACAATCATGACATGCCTCCATCACTGCTTAACATAGAAAAAGGGTACTGGAATTTGGACGGGACTTTAAATGAGGCATATCATGAAGTTGATGATGGTTGATTTTTTATTTAACCACGTGACCACTGGGCACTTAAACCCCCTTCCTAACCAGACCAATTTATTGCTTTCGGTGCTCTCACATTTTGAATGACAATTACTCAGTCATACAACACTGTACCCATATGAAATTTTTGTCCTTTTTTTCACACAAATAGAGTTTTCTTTTGGTGGTATTTAATCACCGTTGGGTTTTTTATTTTTTGCGCTATAAAAGAATTTAAAATGAATTTTTCTTTGTTTCTGTTATAAAATTTAGCAAATTAGTAATTTTTCTTCGTAAATTTTGGCCAAAATGTATACTGCTACATATCTTTGGTAAAAATAAGTACAACTTGGTGTATATTATTTGGTCTTTGTGAATGTTGGAGTCCACAAGCTGTGGTGCCAATATCTGAAAACTGACCACACCTGAAGTACTGACGGCCTATCTAATTTCTTGAGACCCTAACATGCCAGAAAAGTGCGGCAGCTAGCGGGGGAGATACCGCTGCTGAAGGGCACCGGGATCACGGCTCAGAGATGCCCGCCTCCCACCCACTTCCAGCTTCCAGCTAGAGCCAGGCTCCTCGGCTCCTCTAGGTCATACCTCCCAACTGTCTCTGATTTGGAGGGACTGTCCCTGATTTGGAGCAATGTCCCTCTGTCCCTCATTCCTCCACATTTGTCCCTCATTTTGGTCTGATCCATATAGATGTAAATAAAATGCACTTTTTATCTATCAAAAGGTGTTTTCCAGTGCTAAACTTTTCATCTGATTTCTAAATTGCTGCATTTGTAAATTCCAAAAGCCAATATGAAGGAATAGTAATGGTAAAAAAAAGCACTTGTGGGTTTAACCAATCTTGTTTTTTTTGTTCAATTCTCCTTTAAGGGGGTGTGGCAGGGGGTGTGTCCTTTGCCTGCATACTTTTGCTGACAGGTGTCCCTCATTTCCATCTCAAAAAGTTGTGAGGTATGCTCTAGGTTGCTGCGCCGCCACAGCTCTCTGCGCTCCTCTGAGTCCTCCCACCCTGCCTCCGGCCGCGAGTGACCTCACGCCACCAGCCAGGACTACGAGGTTGCTCCGTAGGGGGAGTGAACAGTGAAGCTGACAGGGAAGGAAGGAAGGTGAAGCCAGGGCTTGTTGTGCCAGATGCAAGAGCGCACTCAGCACATTTACAGACAATTTTTAGAGTACAGCGGGACTGGCTAGTGTGTATAATGACACAGGTGTGAAGCACATAGCCTGAACTTCACCTGCGTCCCCCCTCCTATAGAAAATTGTACCGCCCAGGACATCCGCCCCTTCTGCCCCTGCCTTGTACCGGTCCTGACGTCACAGGTCCTCTTTACTCTCCTCTTCCTCTGGCAATGGGCACATCCTGAATGCTGCAGAGAATGATTGCACATGATGTGCGTTATCTGTTGGGATAACACAAAGGTTTAAGCCCCCATTCACACCTATGCGAATTAGATGCGGCTTACACCGCATCCAATTCCCAGGACATTTTAAAATACATTCATTTGAATGTATCTGGTTCACATATGTGCGTTGCATTCGCACTGCGCATTGCACAAAAAACGTATGCGTTTTCTGGGCATTGCGGTACGAATTACAAGCCCATTATCCTCTATGGGAACACATCTGATTCGCAGATGCATTCCGTTCTGAACATGAATTCTCTCCTTCTCCTCACTACACCCCCCCCCCTCTCCCCCCCCTCTCCCTGCTCACTGATCTTCAGCTACAACGCAGAGGAACCTCTGAACAACTGATTTTTATCTTCGCAGTGAAACCTGAGCTTCAATTCGCACCGCACATGTGTGAACCCAGCCTTAAGCTCAGTTCACACTACCACGACCTGAAAGTCACGCAACTTCCTGGCAATTTTCTGGTTGGTACAACTTTGATGCAACTTTAGAAACAACTTTCGGGAATGTCTGGGTAATCTTCCTGTAATTTCGGATGCAAATCACATCAATATACACTATATTGTCAAAAGTATTGGGACACCTGCCTTTACACGCACATGAACTTTAATGGCATCCCAGTCTTAGTCCGTAGGGTTCAATATTGAGTTGGCCCACCCTTTGTAGCCATATCAGCTTCAACTCTTCTGGGAAGACTGTCCACAAGGTTTAGGAGTGTGTCTATGGAAGTGTTTGACCATTCTTCCAGAACTCTCAAAATGTTAATGGGAAAGGTTCCCTCATGGATACAATTACAGGATCAGATACAATAAATTAATGAAATCTGTCACTAATGTTGACAATTCAACCTGAGCATGTGATACAAAAATTCCCAACATTTTATGCTAATCTCATCTTTTCCTGTAATAGTTGTGCTTGGTCCTGTCCCTTGTCACCTCCTGAGGGCTTGTTCACATGGGTGGCAAGGGGGGTGGTAAAAGCAGGCGATTGAGATGCAGTTCTACCACCCCAACTGCCTATCTGAACACAAAAATGCAGCTGCTCACAAAAATTGTAAAGGCTCACTTTTTATTTTTTTTTTTTAAATAACAAACATGTTATACTTACCTCCTCTGTGCAGTGGTTTTGCACAGAGCAGCCCAGATCCTCTTCTTCTCGGGTCCCTCTTCGATGCTCCTAGTCCCTCCCTCCTTTGAGTGCCCCTTAGCCAGCAGCTTGCTACAGGTTGTCACCCAAGCTGAGTCAGAGCTCTGTGTATCCTTTCAGACACAGAGCCCTGACCTGGCCCCACCCCCTCTCTCTCCTGATTGGCTGACTGACTTTGATTGACAGCCGCGAGAGCCAATAGTGCCACTGCTCTGCCTCAGCCAATCAGGAGGCGTGTACTGGATGGCTGAGGGGATCGTTGACATCATTGGAGAGAGAAGGAGCTCAGGTAGGTAATTAGGAGGGCTCTGGGGAGGCTGCTACACACAGAAGGTTTTTTATTTTAATGCATAGAATGCATTAAGATAAAAAACCTTCAGCCTTTACAACTCCTTAAGGCCTCAGTAAAAAATCAAAGGTATTGTGCATTTAGTGGGCGGTTCCAGTAATGAATACGACCCATTCAAGTGCACTGCAACCATTTGCAATGCACGTACAGTAGTTGCGGGGTGGTGGGTCATAATTTTCAACATATTGCCACCATGGTTAGCTTTTTATAGGGTCAGCAATAATAGCCATATGTGTGAACAATCCCTTGTAGGGGCTTGACTTTTACAGAAAAAGTCATGATTTGCATACAGCAAAATATAATTCTGCATCTGCTGGTCCTTTTGGTGTGTCATTTTGACCTAAACATCCTTTTAAAGTGGTCTTTAACCTCTTGCCGACCGACTCACGCTGATATACGTCTGCCTAGTGACAGGACACTGATCACCGCTCCCTGTAATCGGGAGCGGTGATCAGTGTCATGTCACACATAACCACGCCCCCCCACAGTTAGAATCACTCCCTAGGACACACTTAACCCCTTCACTGCCCCCTAGTGGTTAACCCCTTCACTGCCAGTCACATTTGCACAGTAATCAATGCATTTTTAATCGCACTGATCGCTGTATAAATGTGAATGGTCCCAAGATAGCGCCAAAAGTGTCCGATCTTTCCGCCATAATGTCACAGTCACGATAAAAATCGCTAATCGCCACCATTACGAGTAAAAAAAAAAAAAATTTATAAAAATGCCATAAAACTATCCCCTATTTTGTAGACGCTATAACTTTTGCGCAAACCAATCAATAAACGCTTATTGCGATTTTTTTTTCCAAAAATATGTAGAAGAATACATATCGGCCTAAACTGAGGAAAAAAATGTTTTTTCTATATATTTTTGGGGGATATTTATTATAGCAAAAAGTAAAAAAAATAATGCGTTTTTTTCAAAATTGTTGCTATTTTTTTGTTTATAGCGCAAAAAAAAAAAAACGCAGAGGTGATCAAATACCACCAAAAGAAAGCTCTATTTGTATGGGAAAAAAAGACGTCAATTTTGTGTGGGAGCACGACCGCGCAATTCTCAGTTAAAGCGATGCAGTGCCGAATCGCAAAAAAAGCTCTTTATTTTGCCTGCCAAATGGTCTGGGGCTTAAGTGGTTAAAAAAAAAAAAACCTGTGTGTCTTTCAAGAAGAAATCATTTAATAATTATTCTTTAAATATTCAAAAGCATTCAGTCTTCTGATATTTATAGAATGAATGTCAGTGGCAAGACGTGTTAGATCTACTTTGAAAATGACATTTTCCATGTCCTCCATCTTTGCTGTGCAATTTTCGATTACAATAAAACGTCCATCAGAAAATCAAACTGAAAAACGCTGTTTACTGGCACAGGGATCAATATCCGCTGCCTGCAATGTCTGCTTACGGTTTAGAATAGCGCACACCAGACTTGTTTTCAAAGACTCAAATTAATTTTGAAAGACACTCATTCATTAAGAGCGCTGGAGAAGCTGTTAACATGCATTGTGCTCACCATCACTGTCCGAGAATAATGGAAGGAAGCGCATACATTACATTTATTGTTTCCGGAGTCTGTAGACTAACAGGTTTGGACTAATACAGACGGAGCAGAAAGTGCCAGGGTCAGCCGGTTCTCTATTCTGGCACTTATCACTGTAAACACACGTTAATGCAGAACCCCAGCCCAAAATAACACACATAAAATGAACAGCCCATAACCATATCAAATGTGTGCTTTCTCTGGCCTATTCTCTGTGTAAAGGGAAAGTATAAATTATCTTCACTGAGCACATTTTTTGAGCTATTAATGCAGTGTCTACCTTAATGTGAACCTGTGCTTTGCCCATGAAGGTTAAAGCCGTTAAACCCAAAAGCAAAAAACTTTAAAATATTGCAGCTTTCTGATCCCTAAGGTCTGTATATGCAGTAAAGCATGCTTGTTATACTCACTGTGGAACCAAAGGGGTTAATCCTCCGCATTGCGTAAAAAGGCTGTTTGATCCTGTCTTCTCTGATCCTCCTATTCTTCCACTGCCCCCGATCTTATAGCTCCCAACTGTCCCTGATTTTGAGGGACTGTCTCTCATTTGAAACAAAGCCCCTCTGTCCCTCTTTCCTACTCATTTGTCCCTCATTTTGGTCTGATCTATATAGTTGTATATAAAATGCACTTTTTATCTTTCAAAGAGTGTTTCCCAGCGCTAAACCTTTCATCCAATTTCAAAATTGCTGCATTTGTAAATTCCAAAAGTCACTATAAAGGAATAGTAGTGGTAAAAAAGCACTTGTAGGTTTAACCAATCATTTTATTTGTACAATTCTCCTTTAAGGGGGGGCGTGGTAAGGGGTGTGTCCTATGCTTACATACTTTTGCTAATAGGTGTTCCTCATTCCCACCTCAGAAATTTGGGAGGTATGCCCAATCCATCTCCTGATTATACAGAGCATCGGGGGCACTTTGCACATGCTCAGTTTGATGGGGGTTTTTTTTTTCCATGGGAGAGTGCATGTGATCATCAGCTCAGGGCTAATCAGCATTGTCCAGATAGAGGGTCAGGGGTCTTGTAGCCTCATAGAACAGTCAGAGGAGAATAAAAACTCCTCCTACAAGCTTTAAGTCACAACACTACGATATAGTGCTGATGAGAAAAGGTATTTAGCAGTTTATATTTACTAAAATAATTGCATTTCCTTATCCTGTGTACTGTGGGAGACCAGATATAGTGAATGCAGGGTCCTGGGTTTAGTAACACTTTAAATGTGGTGGCTACATTAGTATTCTTTTTTTTTTTTTTTTAAACGTTTTTTTCCTTTATTTTTACCCGGTGATCCGGCCAGTAAGTCTGTTATTTTTCAACTTCTTTTATCAGAGCAGTGGTTGAATTACCAGGGTTGCAACAGTCACACTTGCAACGGGGCCCTGGTATTCCGCCACTGTTGGGGGTGCCCCATCGGGGTTGCTAGTCGCACAGCTCTGAGCTGACAGCGTCTATCTCATGGAACAGCACAGAGCCGGCATTGACAGTTCTATCTCCCCCTCCGTCCTCTCTCACATGGGATGAGACAGGACACAGCCGATCTGCTCCCCCTCCCCTCTCCTGTGTGTGCTCCGCAGGAAATGTGAGCTTGTTAGCTTTGCACTTGACTGCCTGCGGAGCACACAGAGGAGAGGGGGGAGAAGATCAGCTGTGTCCTGTCTCATCCCATGTGAGAGAGGACGGAGGGGGAGATAGAACTGTCAATGCTGGCTCTGTGCTGTTCAATGAGATAGACACTGTCAGCTCAGAGCCATGCTGAGAAGGCAGACAGCACTGATGATTACTGACAGGAGGCATTGATGAGCTCTGATAGGGGGCACTGATGGGCACTGATAGGAGGTATTGATGAGCTCCGATAGGAGGTACTGATGGGCACTGATAGGAGGCACTAATGGGCACAGATAGGCTGCATTGATGAGCACTGATAGGCAGTACTGATATGAGGCACTAATGTGCACTGATAGGTGGCATTGATAGGCACTGATAGGTGGCACTGTGGGGCATTGATGAGCACTGATAGGAAGAACTCATAGGCTACACTGATGGGCACTGATGAACACAGATAGGCAGAACTCAGGCAGCACTGATGAGCTCTTATAGCTGGCACTGATAGGCAGCATTGATAAGCACTGATAAGCAGCACTGATGGACATTGAGCACTGATAGGTGGCACTGATAGATACTGATAGGTGGCATTGATGAGCACTGATAGGCAGCACTGATGGACATTGAGCACTGATAGGTGGCACTGATAGATACTGATAGGCAGCATTGATGAGCACTGATAGGCAGCACTGATGGACATTGAGCACTGATAGGTGGCACTGATAGACACTGATAGGTGGCATTGATGAGCACTGATGAGCTCTGATAGGCAGGATTGATGAGCACTGATAGACACTGATAGGCAGCATTAATGAGCAGTAGACGCCGATCAGCAGCATTGATGAGCACTGATAGAAGGCACTGATGGGCAGCATTGAAGAGCACTAATAGGTGGTACAAATGGACGCTGTTAGGCAGCATTGATGAGCACTGATAGGTTGTGCTGATAGGGAGAATTGATGGGCACTAATAGGCGGCATTGATGAGCACAGATAGGTAACACTTGTAGGCGGAATTGTTGTGCTCTGATAAGCAGCACTGATAGGTGGCATTGATGGGCACTAATAGGTTGCATTGATGAGCACTAGGGATGAGCCGAATACCCCCCGGTTCGGTTCGCACCAGACGGTTCGGTTCGAGCGAACTTTAGAACCCCATTAAAATCTATGGGACTCGAACGTTCGAAATCAAAAGTGCTAATTTTAACCACTTCAATACAGGGCACTTATACACCTTCCTGCCCAGACCAATTTTGAGCTTTCAGCGCTGTCGCAGTTTGAATGACAATTGCGCGGTCATACAACACTGTACCCAAACTAAATTTTTATCATTTTGTTCCCACAAATAGAGCTTTCTTTTGGTGGTATTTGATCACCTCTGGGGTTTTTATTTTTTGCTAAACAAATAAAAAAAGACCGAAAATTTTGAAAAAAAAAAAAGTTTTGCTTTTGTTTCTGTTATAAAATTTTGTAAATAAGTAAGTTTTCTCTTTCACTGATGGGCACTGATAAGGCGGCACTGACAGGCACTGATAAGGCGGTACCGATGAGGTGGCACCAATGAGCGGGCACTGACGATGGTCACTGATATGCAGCACTGAAGGGCGCTGGTAGGCGGGACTGATGGGTGGCACTGATATGCAGCACTGATGGGCATTGATAGGCGGGCACTGATGGACACTCATGGGTGGCACTGATGGGCACTAATGGGCACTGATAGGCGACACTGATGGGCACTGAAAGGCTACAAAGATGTGTTCTTATGGGTGGCACTGATAGGCGGCACTGCTGGGCACTGATAGGCGGCACTGCTGGGCACTGATTTGCACTGATAGGCGGCACTGATGGGCATTGATACGTGGCACTGATGGGCACTGATACGCGGCATTGTGAATGGGCACTGATTGGCAGCTGCCTGGGCATTGATTGGACGACGTCTATGAAGATGAAACGCGTCGGATAGGACCCCACTGTCGCCACATTTTATCTTCAGCGCTGTTTTTTCATTTTACAAGTGAGTGTATATCCTTTTTATTTAATAAATTTTTTCTTAAACGGATTTACACTATATGGCCTTTTCTTTCCTTCCATCCTCCACCTGCCTTCTTCAACATTAATTTGAGCATAACTACAATGTGCGTTCTGGTCCACACATCTCTCTGGATTCCTGCATCGCCTAGAGTGACAGAGTAACGCGTGGGTCCATCTACCAACATCGCCTTCAGGTGCCATTCCAAGCCACCCATCACCTAAGTGCATCCGACCCAGTTCGGCGTATGCCCCATTGGGTCCACTCCATCCGGTAAGCCTTCTTACAATTGGTGGTGGTGTGTCTGATTTATTTCAAGATTACATACAGCTTTGGTTGGAACGTTTTTTCTGGAGACTTTTTTTTCCTTTATACAAATATTGATGGTCCCTCTGCAGTATTTATACTTGGAACTGTGATTCTGACGTTTTCCATATTGGACGTTTACTCATCTTTTACTAGCGCTACAGTTATTGTGTGTTTTTCCTCTGTATACTTTGTTGGTTGTGTTAGCTGCTTTTTGTTGTTACGGCAGCGCAGAATTGTTTTGTATATATTGATTGGCAGCTGCCTGGGCACAGATTAGTATTTCCCTGGGGGTCTAGGGGTGCATACCTGGTGGTCCGTGTGGATGGCCATCCTGGCAGTCCTGGGTGGCATGATGGTGGTCCTGGGCGGGTTCCGAGGGGGGCTGTGCTGATAAACAATCAGCACAGACCCCCCATGTCAGACGCGAGTGAGGAAATTTATTTATATCGTGATCTTCCGTGATTGGACACGGCTGATCACGTGGTAAAGAGTCTCCGTCAGAGACTTACCTAAATCAGAGTTGCGGTGCGTCAGACTGACACACCGCAACAACGATCGCCGCGATGCGTGCCCCCGGGGGTGCGCAGAGGCTTAATATCCTGAGGACGTCATATGACGCCCAGTCAAGTTATTGAAACCACTTTGCCGCCGTCATTCTGCTATATGGCGGGCAGCAAGTGGTTAAAGGCTAATATGCAAGTTATTGTCCTAAAAAGAGTTTGGGGACCTGGGTCCTGCCCCAGGGGACATGTATCAATGCAAAAAAAAGTTTTAAAAACTGACGTTTTTTCGGGAGCAGTGATTATAATGATGCTTAAAGTGAAAAAAAAAAAGTGAAATATTCCTTTAAATATCGTACCTGGGGGGTGTCTATAGTATGCCTGTAAAGTGGCGCGTGTTTCCCGTGCTTAGAACAGTCCCTGCACAAAATGACATTTTAAAGGAATAAAAGTCATTTAACCACTTGAGCCCCGGACCATTATGCTGCCTAAGGACCAGAGGTCTTTTTCCAATTTGGCACTGCGTCGCTTTAACTGCTAATTGCGCGGTCATGCAATGCTGTACCCAAACGAAATTTGCATCCTTTTCTTCCCACAAATAGAGCTTTCTTTTGATGGTATTTGATCACCTCTGCAGTTTTTATTTTTTGCGCTATAAACGGAAAAAGACCGAAAATTTTGAAAAAAAATGATATTTTCTACTTTTTGTTATAAAAAAAATCCAATAAACTAAATTTTAGTCATACATTTAGGCCAAAATGTATTCGGCCACATGTTTTTGGTAAAAAAAATGTCAATAAGCATATATTTATTGGTTTGCGCAAAAGTTATAGCGTCTACAAACTAGGGTACATTTTCTGTAATTTACACAGCTTTTAGTTTATGACTGCCTATGTCATTTCTTGAGGTGCTAAAATGGCAGGGCAGTACAAAACCCCCCCAAATGACCCCATTTTGGAAAGTAGACACCCCAAGGAAATTGCTGAGAGGCATGTTGAACCCATTGAATATTTATTTTTTTTGTCCCAAGTGATTGAATAATGACAAAAAAAAAAAAAAAATATTTACAAAAAGTTGTCACTAAATGATATATTGCTCACACAGGCCATGGGCCTATGTGGAATTGCACCCCAAAATACATTCAGCTGCTTCTAATGAGTATGGGGATACCACATGTGTGGGACTTTTTGGGAGCTTAGCCGCGTACGGGGCCCCGAAAACCAAGCACCGCCTTCAGGATTTCTAAGGGTGTAAATTTTTGATTTCACTCTTCACTGCCTATCACAGTTTTGGAGGCCATGGAATGCCCAGGTGGCACAAACCCCCCCCCAAATGACCCCATTTTGGAAAGTAGACACCCCAAGCTATTTGCTGAGAGGCATATTGAGTCCATGGAATATTTTATATTTTGACACAAGTTGCGGGAAAGTGACACTTTTTTTTTTTTGCACAAAGTTGTCACTAAATGATATATTGCTCACACAGGCCATGGGCATATGTGGAATTGCACCCCAAAATACATTTAGCTACTTCCCCTGAGTACGGGGATACCACATGTGTGGGACTTTTTGGGAGCCTAGCCGTGTACGGGGCCCCGAAAACCAAGCACCGCCTTCAGGATTTCTAAGGGTGAAAATTTTTGATTTCACTCTTCACTGCCTATCACAGTTTCGGAGGCCATGGAATGCCCAGGTGGCACAAAACCCCCCCAAATGACCCCATTTTGGAAAGTAGACACCCCAAGCTATTTGCTGAGAGGCATGGTGAGTATTTTGCAGCTCTCATTTGTTTTTGAAAATGAAGAAAGACAAGAAAAAACTTTTTTTTTTTTTCTTTTTTCAATTTTCAAAACTTTGTGACAAAAAGTGAGGTCTGCAAAATACTCACTATACCTCTCAGCAAATAGCTTTGGGTGTCTACTTTCCAAAATGGGGTCATTTGGGGGGGTTTTGTGCCACCTGGGCTTTCCATGGCCTCCGAAACTGTGATAGGCAGTGAAGAGTGAAATCAAAAATTCACGCCCTTAGAAAGCCTGAAGGCGGTGCTTGGTTTTCGGGGTCCCGTACGCGGCTAGGCTCCCAAAAAGTCTCACACATGTGGTATCCCTGTACTCAGGAGAAGCAGCAGAATGTATTTTGGGGTGTAATTTCACATATTCCCATGGCATGTTTGAGCAATATATCATTTAGTGACAACTTTGTGCAAAAAAAAAAAAAAAATTTGTCTCTTTCCCGCAACTTGTGTCGCAATATAAAATATTCCATGGACTCGACATGCCTCTCAGCAAATAGCTTGGGGTGTCTACTTTCCAAAATGGGGTCATTTGGGGGGGTTTTGAACTGTCCTGGCATTTTATGCACAACATTTAGAAGCTTATGTCACACATCACCAACTCTTCTAACCACTTGAAGACAAAGCCCTTTCTGACACTCATTGTTTACATGAAAAAGTTATTTTTTTTTTGCAAAAAAATTACTTTTAACCCCCAAACATTATATATTTTTTTAAAGCAAATGCCCTACAGATTAAAATGGTGGGTGTTTCATTTTTTTTTTTTCACACAGTATTTGCACAGCGATTTTTCAAACGCATTTTTTGGGGAAAAAACACACTTTTTTAAATTTTAATGCACTAAAACACACTATATTGCCCAAATGTTTGATGAAATAAAAAAGATGATCTTAGGCCGAGTACATGGATACCAAACATGACATGCTTTAAAATTGCGCACAAACGTGCAGTGGCAACAAAATAAATACATTTTTAAAAGCCTTTAAAAGCCTTTACAGGTTACCACTTTAGATTTACAGAGGAGGTCTACTGCAAAAATTACTGCCCTCGATCTGACCTTCGCGGCGATACCTCACATGCATGGTGCAATTGCTATTTACGTTTGACGACAGACCGCCGCTTGCGTTCGCCTTAGCGCGAGAGCAGGGGGCGACAGGGGTGCTTTTTTTTTTTCTTTATTATTTTTTTGCTTTTTTATCTTATTTTTAAACTGTTCCTTTCATTTTTTTTTTTTTTAATCATTTTTATTGTTATCTCGGGGAATGTAAATATCCCCTATGATAGCAATAGGTAGTGACAGGTACTCTTTTTTGAAAAAATTGGGGTCTATTAGACCCTAGATCTCTCCTCTGCCCTCAAAGCATCTGATGACACCAAGATCGGTGTGATAAAATGCTTCCCCAATTTCCCAATGGCGCTATTTACATCCGGCGAAATCTAAGTCATAAAATGCTCGTAGCTTCCAGTTTCTTAGGCCATAGAGATGTTTGGAGCCACTCTGGTCTCTGATCAGCTCTATGGTCAGCTGGCTGAATCACCGGCTGCATTCTCAGGTTCCCTGTTGAGACAGGAGAGCCAGAGAAAAACATGGAAGACGGTGGGGGGGGGCATTCCCTCCCACGGCTTGTAAAAGCAGTCTAGAGGCTAATTAGCCACTAGGATTACTTTTACATGAAAGCCGACCGCTGGCTGAAAAGAATGATACCAAGATGATACCTAAACCTGCAGGCATCATTCTGGTATAACCATTCAAAGTCGTGAATGGCGTACCTGAAGACAAAAAAATGGTTAACAATAAAGCACAGTAAACAGTAAAGTATAAAAAATTGCATACCTGAAAAGCAAACATGATAACAATAAAACATTGCAGAATAGAATACAGTAAAAAAGAGCAGAACAAGAGAGAGAGAATAGAGAGAGAGAGAACAATAAAACGACAACTATTTTTTTTTATTTTATATATATTTTTTTTTTTTACACTTTTTTTGTAACTAACTTTTATAACGGTAACCGGTTCCAGGTTCGGGTCTTTCAAAATGCGATGGCATCTTGGGAGACCCTGTGAAAGTGTGCCTAGTCTGTGCAATGCTGTACCCTACGCTAATGCTCAACTAATGAATGGTAGCGTTCAAAACATTCACCAATGCAAAGACCAGGATTGTCAGGACAGGAGGGACAATAATAGAAGGTGTTACGCCTATATTCGCGCTTGCTGCAGACACGACATCTTTTTTGGGGGTTCGTTGGGTAGGGGTACTCGGGAGGACATAAAGAAAATGCCTCTCATGCAGCCGACTGCATTTGGTTGGGGATGTGAATGGGGGAAGTACGGGCGCTGCAGAAGCGGTGGGTTCCCAATTAGGATTGGCGAATGCAGCAGGAAGGGCATTATGGGCACGACGGGCCTGTGTTTGTCTTCTTGGTGGCAGCGGGACACTACTTGTGCTTGCCACCTCACCAGCTTGAACTGCACTTATGGGACTCGCCACGTCACCAAGTGTTACTGCAGTGCTGGTTTGACTACGACCGGGGTGTACTAGGCCGCTGGCGCTTGCCAGTTCAATAAAAAGCTACCAAAAAAACTGTTAGCGATCGCAGGGATCAGGCCTGACTCTGCGAATGCTGCAGTTATGCGTTAAGTGTTTTGTAAGTGACAGTGATCGATCGATACTGCACTTGGGTGGGCTGGGCCGGGCGGAGGGGCAAAATGCAGGTGCTAGCAGGTATCTGGGCTGATCCCGCTAACACTGCGTTTTTGGGAACCCTAAACTGCTGGGGACGCCAGTATAGATCTGATCGGATCAGATATTGATCCGTTCAGATACTATACCACTAAGGGAGGTGTACGGTGCGTGCGTGGGTGTTAGCGGTACTGGCGCTAATCTGACGCTGCTTGGGGCTGGTGCTTGCCAGTTCACCAAAATACTACCAAAAAAACTGTTAGCGATCGCAGGGATCAGGCCTGACTCTGCGAACGCTGCAGTTATGCAATTAGTGTTTTGTAAGTGTCAGTGATCGATCGATACTGCACTTGGGTGGGCTGGGCTGGGCCGGGCGGAGGGGCAAAACGCAGGTGCTAGCAGGTATCTGGGCTGATCCCGCTAACACTGTGTTTTTGGGAACCCTAAACTGCTGGGGACGCTAGTATAGATCTGATCGGATCAGATATTGATCCGATCAGATACTATACCACTAAGGGAGGCGTATGCTGCGTGCCTGGGTGTTAGCGGTACTGGCGCTAATCTGACGCTGTCTGGGGCGACGCATATCACCGCCGGGCGATCAGGGGGCTAAACCTTTATTCGGTAATAAACGGCGGGTGCCCTGACACTATAAAAAATAAACAAACTAACCAGCGTCACCCGTAACGGTTATACGGTGATCAGTGGTGAAAGGGTTAACTAGGGGGCCATCAAGGGGTTAAAACATTTATTCGATAGTATATGGGGGTCCCTGTCGCTATAAAACGCTGACGGCGAACCTAAATATTTAGGTCCCTAACTAGCGTCACCAGCGACACTAATACAGCGATCAGAAAAATGATCGCTTAGCGACACTGGTGACAGGGGGTGATCAAGGGGTTAAAACTTTATTAGGGGGGGTATCCTAGACCTACAGGGGGGTAATACTAACTGTCCCAACACTGTAACTGTCACAAACTGACACCAATGCAGTAATCAGAAAAAAAAAAACTCCTGGTGTCAGTTTGTGACGGGGGGGGGGGGGGTGATTGGGGGGGGATCGGGGGGCGATCGGGGGGGGGATTGGGGTGTTTTGTGTGCCTGGCATGTTCTACTGTGTGTGTGTAGTGTTGTGCACTCACATACCTGTCTTCTCTCCTCGGGCCGGAACGGAAATTACCGAGCCGAGGAGAGATGACATCATTTCCTTTGCTGCTGTTTAGCATACAGCAGCAAAGGAATGATGTGATTGGCCGGCGGCGATCGCGAGGTGGGGGCCACGAACGGTCGCCGGGGGACAAAAGACGACCGCCTCGGGCACCGGGGGGGGGGGTCCGATCGGACCCCCCACCTGCGGAAGGCAAATCACGTATATGTACGTGATTTTGCCTGTCCGTGCCACCTTGCCGACGTAAATCGGCGTGAGGCGGTCGTCAAGTGGTTAAAACTGCTTGCGGCTTTAATGTAATGTCAGGTCCCGGCAATATGGATGAAAATCAGTGAGACAAACGGCATGGGTACCCCCCAGTCCATTACCAGGCCCTTTGGGTCTTGTATGGATATTAAGGGGAACCCCGCACCCAAATTAAAAAAAGGAAAGGCGTGGGGCCCCCAGGCCCTATATACTCTGAACAGCAGTATACAGGCGGTGCAAACAAGACAGGGACTGTAGGTTTGTTGTTAAGTAGAATCTGTTTGTAATTTTGAACTGATACATTTTTAAGCTTTTTGGAAAACATAGGGAAGGGTTATCACCCCTGTAACATTTGTTTTGCTGTCTGTACACTTCTTCAGAAGATTTCACCTCACTTTCTGTCCCAATGACAAATGTTTTTTTGAGAATTTGGGGGTTTTAGTGAAACAAGAATTGGTGATAAAGCATCATCTCACTTCCTGTTGTCTCCTTCCGTTTACAAGTAGGAGTCTTTTGTAAGTTGGATGTTTGAAAGTAGGGGCCTGCCCTATATACTCTGCAGAAATTGGGACCTTAGGTGTTGGTGTTGCAACAACACTGTAAGCCCTCACAGTTACTCTTGGTGGGCGCAGGAACGGGCCCCGCTGTGAAATATTAGATCAAGAATTCTAATTACATGCCACAACACTGCAACCCCTCATAGATGCTATAGTTGGAGCGTAGGAATGAGCCCTGCTGCAAAGTATTGCATCAAAAATTGTAATTATACGCCCCTGTTAAACAGGGGCTGAAAATTTGGGCCTTGGGCACTGGTGCCACAACACTGCAACCCCTCACAGATACTCTTGTTGGAGCGCAGGAATGAGCCCTGCTGCAAAGGATTGCATCAAAAATTGTAATTACATGCCCCTGATAAACAGGGGCAGAAAAAATTGCCACAACACTGCAACCCCTCACAGATGCTATACTTGGAGCACAGGAGTGAGCCCTGCTGCAAAGTATTGCATCAAAAATTGTAATTATACGCCCCTGTTAAACAGGGGCTGAAAAATTGGGCCTTGGGCACTGGTGCTGGTGCCACAACACTGCAACCCCTCACAAATACTATAGTTGGAGCGCAGGAATGAGTCCTGTTGCAAAGTATTGCATGAAAAATTGTAATTATACGCCCCTGTTAAATGGGCAGAAAAATTGGGCCTTGGCCACTGGTGACGGTGCCCAGAACCAAAAATGTTCTTATAAACTATCAGCATGAAAATTGAGGAGGAAGAGGATTGTCACTCAGCATACCAGGATAGTTACTCAGCATCAGCATAGGCAGTCTTGAAGGGATCTCACATTTAAAAAAATCAATCGGTTACATCAGCATCAGGTGCTTGGTAGCTGGTGATCCAAGACTGGTTAATTTTTATGAAGGTCAGCTGATCGACCGATTCAGTGGACAGGCGCACCCTGTGATCGGTTACAAATCCTCCAGCAGCACTGAATGTGCGTTACGAAAGAACGTTGGATGCAGGACAGGCCAGTAGCTCTGGCCAGTGATCCATCCTCAAGACCCAGTAACCCAGAGGATTTTCGGTGGGAAAGGTGTCCAAGTCTGTTTTTGCCCCTAGGTAATCCTGCACCATGTGAATCAGACGCTGGCAATGGTTGCTGGAACCGATCAGACCTTGGGGCTGCGGAATAAAAAATTGTCTGAACGCATCGGTCAGACGGCCACCTTCTCCACCGCTCCTTCTGTGACTGACCGAAGCCTCAGCAACACGTTGTCCAGGAGGACCAGGAAATTGTAACCTCCCAGGCTCTGGAAACGCGTTGCACAAACCTTTCTGCAAGGCCTCCTGAAGATGTTTCATCCTCTGCTCCCTGTGCGATGGCAAGATAAGGTCCGCAACCTTACCCTTGTAATGTGGATCAAGGAGGGTTGCCAGCCAGTAATCATCCCTTCCCTTGATACCACGAATACGAGGATCCTTCTGCAGGCTTTGCAGGATCAGGGAGGCCATGCAGCGTAGGTTTGCTGAGGCATTCGGTCCAGAGTCCTCTGGGTCACTAAGGACGGCATGATCCGCAGCCACCTCCTCCCAGCCACGTACAAGTCCATGGGTTTCTTGGGACTGTAAATGATCCCTTGAAGACTGCTGCTGATGCTCAGTGCCAGGCTCCCCCTCCATGCTGACACAATGCTTCTCCTCCTCCTTGTCCTCTTCCTGTGTGATCGATGGGCACGCAGGAACACTGTCTGGATAAAGGGGGCCTTGAGAGGTAAGGAAGTCCTCCTCTTCCTCCCTCTGTTCTGCCTCAAGTGCCCTGTCCATTATTCCACGCAGCGTGTGCTCCAACAGGTGGACAAGAGGGACAGTGTCACTGATGCATGCACTGTCACTGCTCACCATCCTCGTGGCCTCCTCAAATGGTGACAGGACAGTGCATGCATCCCTGATCATAGCCTACTGGTGTGGGGAAAAAAAAACAAGGTCCCCTGACCGTGTCCTGATGCCATAGTTGCATAGGTACTCATTGGTGGCCCCCTGCTGCGTGTGCAGCCACTGCAGCATGGCCAACGTTGAGTTCCACCTGGTGGGCATGTCACAGATTAGGCGGTTCTTGGGCAGGTTAAATTCCTTTTGGAGGTCAGCCAGGCGAGCACTGGCATTATATGACCTGTGGAAATGCACACAGACTTTCCTAGCCTGCATCAGGACATCCTGTAAGCCTGGGTACCTGCCCAAGAACCACTGCACCACCAAGTTAAGGACGTAAGCCAAACAGGGCACATGGGTCTGTTGTCCCTGTCTGAGGGCGGAGAGGAGGTTGGTGCCATTGTCGCAAACCACCAAACCTGCCTTAATCTGGCGTGGCATCAACCACCTCTGAACCTGCCCATGCAGAGCTGACAGAATCTCTGCCCCAGTGTGGCTCATTTCCCCCAAGCACACCAGCTCAAGCACCGCTTGGCATCTTTTTGCCTGAGTGCTTGCGTAGCCCCTTGAACGCCTACGGAGCTCCGCTGGTTCCGAGGACAAATCAGCCATGGAGGAAGAAGAAGAGGAGGGGGTGGAGGAGAGAGGTGTGGCAGAATCACCACTAGTAGAATTTTGGAGGCGTAGTGGCGGAACAACCTCCAACACTACTGCACCCTGTCCTGCATCCTTCCCAGCTGCCAGAAGAGTCACCCAGTGCGCGGTGAAAGATAGGTAACGTCCCTGACCATGCCTGCTGGACCATGAGTCAGCGGTAATATGCACCTTACCGCTGACCGCCCTGTCCAGTGAGGCCAAAACATTGCCTTCCACATGCCGATAGAGAGCTGGAATTGCCTTCCATGAGCAAAAGTGGCGTTTGGGAACCTGCCACTGAGGAACCGCACATTGCACAAGCTAGCATTTAACCGCTGGGCATGTGGATGACTGGGAGCGAACTTCTTTCGGTGGTGCAGCAGCTGGGGCAGGGAAATTTGCCTGGTACAACCTGACGTTGGTGTACCGATAGCAGATTGCCTGTAAGTACTTGGCTGTGACACACCTAATTCTACACATTCATTCCTCTCAGTGCAGGTTTCAGAGAGGACTGAAGGTATAGTGGGGTTGGAGGTCAAGCATGTGGTGCCCAAATGGGTGATGTTTTGGCCACGCGAGATACGCATGATTTTGCAAATAGCAGCGGTGGGATCTGATGCACTTGTCTCAAAAAAGGGCCACACCAAAGAACTTTTGGAATAACGCTCAGAGACAGCAGCGCCTTGCACATGCGGAGCTCTGCGGTGTAATGCAGTCGGTGTGCTGCCCTTAAGCTGGCCCCTGGAGGGCATCCTGCCTCATTGGAGATGTGCCTCCTCCTCCTCTCTCCTATCAGGCACCGATGTGGAGTCAGTGACCTCATCATCCCCTCCCTCCTCATTACTGGAGCAAAGCTGGCAGTATGCTGCAGCTAGGGGAACATGACTGCCAGGTTGCTGTCTTTCTTGGGCACCCCCTCTCTCTGGGCTCACGTTACTGCCTTCCTCTAGCTGGTTACCATCATCGGAGCCTTCAAAATGCTGGGCATCCTCCTGGAGTATGTACCCAACACTGTGGTCAAACAGTTCGGGGGACTCCTCAGAAGGACATGGTGGGGCTAGGGAAGGAGTGACTGATGACATTGAGCCGAGGGAAGAGGCCGCTGCTTTGCCAGACAAAGTACCCTGGGCATGGGTGAGAGAGGATGAGGAGGATGAGGACGGCTTGGTCATCCACTCGACCAAGTCTTCCACATGTTGCGGCTCAACGCGGCCAGCTGCCGAAAAAAAGGACAAGCGTGTCCCACGACCACGTGCTGATGAGGATGCACCGTCTCCACAACCAGCACTGTTGCCTCTAGACACAGAGCCTGCTTGCCCTCTTTTATTGGGTGGTGACTGTCTGCCTCTCTTTGTTAGCCTTCCAGACATACTAATGGCCTGCAGTGAGACGTAGCTGCACAAAGCTGGGATGTATATATATACTGATGCTGCAGCTAGCAGAATCAACTGCCTGCCTGTAGTATTACTAGTATAAGAACACCAGCAATTGTCTTCAGGTAGCTTTAGGTGCACACTGTGCAGAGGACACAGTACACTAACTGTAAATACTGTAGCTGTCTGCCTGTGGTATTATAGGATCAGAACAACAGCAATTGTCTTCAGGTAGCTTTAGGTGCACACTGTGCAGAGGACGTAGTACAATAACTGTAAATACTGCAGCTGCCTGCCTGTGGTACTAATAGGATCAGAAGAACATCACCAATTTTCTTCAGGTAGCTTTAGGTGCACACTGTGCAGAGGACACAGTGCACGAACTGTAAATACTGTAGCTGCCTGCCTGTGGTATTAATAGGATCAGAACAACAGCAATTGTCTTCAGGTAGTTTTAGGTGCACAATGTGCAGAGGACGCATTACACTAACTCTAAATACTGCAGCTGCCTGCGGTACTAATAGGATCAGAAGAACACCACCAATTTTCTTCAGGTAGCTTTAGGTGCACAATGTGCAGAGTGCAGAGGACACAGTACACTAACTGTAAATACTGCAGCTGCCTGCCTGTGGTACTGAAAGGATCAGAAGAACACCACCAATTTTCTTCAGGTAGCTTTATGTGCACACTGTGTAGAGGACACAGTACACTAACTGTAAATACTGTAGCTGCCTGCCTGTGGTATTAATAGGATCAGAACAACAACAATTGTCTTCAGGTAGCTTTAGGTGCACACTGTGCAGAGGATGCAGTACACTAACTGTAAATACTGCAGCTGCTTGCCTGTGGTACTAAGAGGATCAGACGAACACCACCAATTTTCTTCAGGTAGCTTTAGGTGCACACTGTGCAGAGGACACAGTACACTAACCGTAAATACTGTAGCTGCCTGCCTGTGGTATTATAGGATCAGAACAACAGCAATTGTCTTCAGGTAGCTTTAGGTGCACACTGTGCAGAGGACGTAGTACAATAACTGTAAATACTGCAGCTGCCTGCCTGTGGTACTAATAGGATCAGAAGAACATCACCAATTTTCTTCAGGTAGCTTTAGGTGCACACTATGCAGAGGACACAGTACACTAACTGTAAATACTGTAGCTGCCTGCCTGTGGTATTAATAGGATCAGAACAACAGCAATTGTCTTCAGGTAGTTTTAGGTACACACTGTGCAGAGGACGCACTACAATAACTCTAAATACTGCAGCTGCCTGCGGTACTAATAGGATCAGAAGAACACCACCAATTTTCTTCAGGTAGCTTTAGGTGCACAATGTGCAGAGGACACAGTACACTAACTGTAAATACTGCAGCTGCCTGCCTGTGGTACTAAAAGGATCAGAAGAACACCACCAATTTTCTTCAGGTAGCTTTAGGTGCACACTGTGCAGAGGACACAGTACACTAACTGTAAATACTGTAGCTGCCTGCCTGTGGTATTAATAGGACCAGAACAACAGCAATTGTCTTCAGGTAGCTTTAGGTGCACACTCTGCAGAGGACGCACTACACTAACTGTAAATACTGCAGCTGCCTGCGGTATTAATAGGATCAGAAGAACACCACCAATTTTCTTCAGGTAGCTTTAGGTGCACACTGTGCAGAGGATGCAGTACACTAACTATAAATACTGCAGCTGCCTGCGGTATTAATAGGATCAGAAGAACACCACCAATTTTCTTCAGGTAGCTTTAGGTGCACACTGTGCAGAGGACGCACTACACTAACTGTAAATACTGTAGCTAATATGACTAATAGGATCAGAAGAACACCACCAATTTTCTTCAGGTAGCTGTAAATACTGTAAAAACACCTGCCTGCCTGTCAGTAGGAAGAGAATAACAAGAACGGATCTAGCTACACTGAATACAGTGTATATATATATATATATATATATATACACACACACAACACCTAGGATGCATATAAATATACACAATACACTGTAACTGCAGCTAACTGACTCGCCTGCCTACTCTAACTTAAATCAAATGACACCCTTTTCTCTGTCTTTCTCTCCGTCGCCTCCGCAACGCACTACACAAAGCCACCACTCAGGCGGCCTTATATAGTATGTGATGTGTACTAAACCCTCTGAGCCATAATTGGCCAAAGCCACCCTGGCTTTGGCCAATTACGGCTCTCTTTACAGACGGCGGTGTGCTTGGCCAAGCATGCGGGTCATAGTGAATTATGGGCCATGACGCGCCACTCGAATTTGGCACGAATGGCCCATAACGTTCGAAATTCGACGAACGGTCGAACATGCGATGTTCGAGTCGAACATGGATTCGACTCAAACTCGAAGCTCATCCCTAATGAGCACTGATAGGTGTAACAGTAACTAATGCAGTTAATATATATAAGACTCAAGTTGTACATATTTCTAGCCATTTGCCTATTTTGTGTCTGTGTTTAAGGCATGGGTGTGAAAAGCAGCCTCCTCTGTAGAGGCATCAGTAACAATAGGCAGAGCATATTTATTTTCAAAATCATCGTGTTGATTAGAGTCTATAGAATGTGCATGGAACTGCATATATTAAGCCATGTTGAACTGCAAAGAGAGGTAACTTATGGCCAGATAATCCTCTGATGTACACTGAGTGCATTAAATAGGCTTAACATAAGTCATGAGTTCTGACATGTATTAAACTATCAGTACCATTGTTCTTATATAGTTCAGGGACAAATGTGGAAGGTTCTATATACCATCAATAGATCTAAGTGGTGGGATTCTCTCACTAAGCCTGCATGACCATGAAAATAAGGTCCATCTGCTATAATTAAACTTTGTACCTCCACCACCAAAAACGCTCAGCTGAAGTGTTTTCTTTAGGATCAGACAACAATAAAGAAAGCCATGGGATTCTGAAGACTAAATAATACATCCATGCCTCCACTATATTAAATATACACACATTTAAACAAGTTTTATTTTCTGCATTCATGCCTGCTCCCTATGGCTCTTATAAGACATGTATGGTTGTATTTGCCTGCATAAGTCCCGCACCTAATTTTGATGTCAACTTTGCATTTCTGCAGTGAAGCAATAAACCATCTGGTAGGTGGCGCTATCCTGGGAAATACTGCGGAGGGGATAACGATGGAGTCAGGAGAAAGCAGTGGAGTAGGTTAGGCAGCAGCTTGTTACCAGGATGGAAAGTGATGAGAAAATCCAAAATTGCGGGTTGCCCTTAGAACACGAATGGAGGGAAAATCATCCAGTGGGGACCCCTGTTCTGTGATAACTACAGTTGTGCTCATAAGTTTAAATACCCTGGCAGAATTTAAGATTTCTTGGCCATTTTTCAGAGAATATGAATGATAACACAAAAACATTTTTCACTAATGGTTAGTGTTTGGCTGAAGCCATTTATTATCAAGCAACTGTGTTTACTCTTTTTAAATCATAATGACAACAGAAACTACCCAAATGACCCTGATTAAAAGTTTACATACTTTACATACATGATTTTGGCCTGATAACATGCACACAAGTTAACACAAAGGGGTTTGAATGGCTGTTAAAGGTAACCATCCTCACCTGTGATCTGTGAAAGCAAAAGAATTGTCAAAGGATCTGTGGGAAAAGGTAGTTGAACTGTATAAAACAGGAAAGGGATATAAAAAGATATCCAAGGAATTGGGAATGCCAATCAACAAACTCTAATCAAAAAGTGGAAAATTAGGGGTTCTGTTGAAACCAAACCACGGTCAGGTAGACCAACTAAAATTTCAGCCACAACTACCAGGAAAATTGTTCGGGATGCAAAGAAAAACCCACAAATAACTTCAGGTGAAATACAGGACTCTCTGAAAACATGTGGTGTGGCTGTTTCAAGATGCACAATAAGGAAGCACTTGAAGAAAGATGGGCTGCATGGTCGAGTTGCCAGGAGAAAGCCATTACTACACAAATGCCACAAAAGTATCCCACTTATAATATGCCAAACAACACAGAAACAAGCCTCAAACCTTCTGGCACAAAGTCATTTGGAGTGATAAGACTAAAATTGAGCTTTTTGGACACAACCATAAAGGCTACATTTGGAGAGGAGTCAACAAAACACAGAGGTGGATCGCTGATGTTTTAGGGGTGTGTGAGCTACAAAGGCACAGGAAATTTGGTCAAAATTGATGGCAAGATGAATGCAGTATGTTATCAAAAAATACTGGAGGAACATTTGCATTCATCAGCCAGGAAGGGACATGCACATGCACACTGCGCATGGGACGTACTTGGACATTACAACATGACAATGATCCAAAACACAAGGCCAAGTCCACCCGTCATTTGCTACAGTAGAATAAAGTGAAGGTTCTGGAGTGGCCATCTCAGTCTCCTGACCTCAATATCATTGAGCCACTCTGGGGAGATCTCAAACGTTCAGTTCATGCAAGACAGCCCAAGAATTTACAGGAACTGGAGGCTTTTTGCCAAGAGGAATGGGGAGCTTTACCATCTGAGAAGATAAAGAGCCTCATCCACAAATACCACAAAAGACTTCAACCTGTCATTGATGTTAAAGGGGGCAACACATGGTATTAAGAACTGGGGTATGTGAAGAGAGTCAACCAAAATACCAGAATGATCTCTTCCTTACAAGACCAACTAGATCAGGCAAACGCGAAGATCGAGGACCTGGAGAACAGATCTAGGAGGTATAACTTCCGCATGCGCGGCCTTCCAGAGTCAGTGGGGGATCTAGAAGAGGCCATACATTCCTTGATGAAAGACCTGATACCAGATATCTCCTCTCACAAGTTGGAATTAGACAGTGTTCACAGAGCCCTGACAGCACCTAGGCAGGATGGCCTACCCCACGACGTGATAGTTAAGCCATATTTTTATCTGATTAAAGAAAAGATAATGTTGGAGGCTAGAATCATGGAGATATCTCACTTATGGGAAATAAAGTCCAAATCTTCGCGGACATCTCTCAGGCGACGATCCAGAAAAATCGACAACTGAAACCTCTACCAACCCACTTGATCAACCGCCAGATCAAATATCGTTGGTCATTTCCATTTCGATTGTCCTTCATTTATAGAGGGAAATCCCACTCCTTTGCCAGCTTCTAGTCCGGCGTGGAGTTGCTCCTGGAATTGGGATTAACAAATTGGTCCCAGCTGGGAAGATCCAGATCCAGGAAGTCTCCTCCAATCACCTGAACATCCCTAAGAAATTCTACCTGGACATTGCTCATTATAATAAGACTAGCCTTCCAACATTTGGATACAGTCCAATTTTGAATACTTTGATGCTGAAGATGGACAGCCCCAATTTTGTTTTGCTGTGCTTCGCAAGGGACTCTAGCTCTTAATCACTTACCAGACGAATTTTTTTTTTTTCAAAAATCCAGTCTGGTGGTTCTTCCCCTCCTATCCCTTCCAGATAAAGCAAGAGAAGGGCCGGACAGTAATGCATGTCACTTGTGGTGAACTTGCCCCTACTCCGAGAGTGGAGGCAACTTCGCACCATAAGGGGGTTTGGCACCCCCATGGTTGCACTGATTTACAGTGCACAGGTTCTTTTTACATGTTAGCATTGTTAATGTGTTATTGTTATTGCTTAACCAAAGATGTACAGTCTATCTTTACATCTGTTCTTTTTTCTTCTTTCCAAGCTTTTCTTCCCTTTGGTGCACTCCCACTCCAGGAATGGGCCCAACACAACAAATCAAGAGGACCTTTGCCAGAATCATTGAGCCAGAATCATTGAGGCTCCTAAAATGTGAGTACAATCCACTGAATCCATATGGCCAGTAGATCCTCCACAAAATATACTTAACACATAATGTACAGGGCCTTAACCCCCCTAACACATAATGTACAGGGCCTTAACCCCCCACACTTCTCGAGGACCTCTGCCCCTTAATATCTACACGCACGATACCCCACAGTTTTTTTTTTTCAAACGGACCTGATAAAAAACGGGGAGTAGCTATATGCATCGCTAAGAAGATCCCATTCACGCCCACCAATATTATAAGGGACAAAGAAGGCCGCTATATCATGGCAACAGGGAAAATCCACGAAAATGTAATCACTTTACTCTCTTATTATGCTCCCAACACAGGGCAAACTCATGCCCCATGTGGAGGGACACGTGGTATTGGGGGGGGGAAAGCAACACCTCTCTAGACCAAATCTTGGATAAAGCTAACCGCAGGAAGACAGTTCTAAAACACACCCAAAAACAAAGTGGAGAGATAGCACACCTACTACACAGCTATGATTTGATCGATATATGGAGAGATGCTCACCCCACACCACCAGGGACTATACGTTTTATTCCCACGTACACAAAACATACTCCCGAATAGACCACATATTCACATTATCTCCACTGCTCTCTTTTGTCTCGTCGGCTAAAATTCTCCCTATGGCATGGTCAGACCATTCTTCGATCCAAGTCACACTAACGAACCTATGGTCAAAACCACAACCATCGTCTTGGCGACTGAATGAGTCCTTATTAAATGACCCCATTATTGCCAAAGAAGTAGAAGTGACTCTCAGAGACTATTTTCGGGACAATTCCCCTTCGTCCTCCACCCCAATTATGATATGGGCGGCCCATAAAGCCACCATCCGCGGCAAACTGATACAATTAGCTTCCAGAGTGAAACGAGCGCGAGATCAAACGATCAGCCAACAAAATGAGGAATTGCAACGCCTTATGCGCGAACAAAGGGCTAAACAGAATCTTGACCTTAGAGACCAGATTGACGCTGCCCGCACGGCCCTGAACTTGAGCCTTACTACAAAAGCAGAAAAAAAGCATTAGATGGTCCAGACATCGATATTATACCATGGGAGATAAACCCAATAAACTTTTAGCGAGAAAACTAACTTCCAGACCATTTACACCTGCTCTACCCAAACTGCGACTACAGAATGGCCAGACAACCCAGAATCCACAGCTAATACAACAGGAATTTTTCACTTTTTACTCTAAACTATACAATTCCCCCGCTCCTCTCCACAAGGCTAAAGCGGAGGAGTTCCTCCGAGACATCACCCTACCTACACTTGACCAAGATCATATAGAGTTAATGGACGTGGAATTTACCGCAGGAAAAGTAGCTGCAGCTATTAAAAATTTAAATCCATCCAAGGCACCAGGTCCAGATGGATTTTCTGGCCATTATTATCGCAAATATACAGAGGTTCTGACCCCACATTTGTGTTCTTTCTACAATGAATTAAGAAAAGGATCCCCTTTGTCATTACACAAAAATAACGCCTTTATTCATATTTTACCCAAACCAAATAAAGACCATGGGGACTGCGCGAATTATCGCCCAATATCACTAATAAATGTTGACCTGAAGATAATGACAAAGATATTAGCTACTCGCATGAACTCATTTATATCAAAATACATTCACCCTGACCAGGTAGGGTTCGTTCCTTATAGACAAGCCCCAGATCAGATCAGACGGGTCATCGATATCATATTTGCCCTGAATTCGGGTTGGGATGGGAGGGTTCAGAAAGGAGCGCTTCTGATCTCATTAGACCTACACAAGGCCTTTGGCTCCCTTTCCTGGGACTATCTGTTCTTTATTTTAGAACGTTATGGGTTTGGCCCGAAATTCTTGACGACACTTAAAACTATATATAATGCTCCCACAGTGCACCTAGTTGTCAAGGGCTTTTGGTCACAAAATATAGATATACGCAGAGGAACCCGACAGGGATGCCCACTATCCTCCTTATTGTTTATTTTGGCGTTAGAACCATTAGCAATTAAAATACGAGATCGTCCAAATATACAGGGAGTTCATTGCGGAGACCACGAACATAAATGCGCGTTGTTCGTGGATGATATATTGTTACTTCTCTCCTCCCCAGTCACCTCTTTGCCCACTCTACACATAGTACTAAAACATTTCACTTCAATAACAGGTCTACAAGTGATCCATTCAAAATCCCAAGCACTCAATGTATCTTTACCAACACATATAATCCGAGCTTTACGAAGCTCATTCTCATTTAAATGGCAGAACGAGGCCCTTCCATATTTGGGAATCTTTTTAACTCCATCCCTCTCCACAATATACAAAAGAAACTACCCTCCATTGTTTAAAAAATTATCAGAGGATCTCAAAAGATGGTCAAATAATCCCCCATCCTGGTTCGGTCGATTGTACTCTGTTAAAAATGACCATTTTACTGAAGGTTTTGTACCTGTTCAGGACTCTTCCGATAGCAATAGTAAGATCCGATATGGGGAAGTTTCAGAAAAAACTTTTGGAATTTATATGGGGAAACAAAAAACCCAGGGTGAATAGACGAACATTATATGCACCAAAACCGAAGGGGGGCTTAGGGGTACCGGACCTGATTAAGTACTACCATGCAGCGCAACTGTCCCAACTGATTCGATTCCACGCACGACAGCCCAATCCACTCTGGATGACGATGGAATCCTCTCTATATCCAAACAAAGATTATCCATTTAATGTGGATGAAAGGGAAAGATAGACCGACAATATTGTGTCCGACTCTATCCTTCTCGTTAAATTTATAGGACAGATTGGTAGCTACATATAAATTTAAATCCCTACAACCCCATTAGCCCCATTGCTTAATAATCCTTCATTCACCCCGGGTCTCCTCCCCCACGAATTCACATGGTAGACTAACATAGGTCTGCTACGAATAGCGGACTAATGTGACCATAGAGGTGTTATGTTGAAACAGGTCCTCCAGGAAAAGTACGAACTCCCAAATTCAGAACTATATCGCTATACTCAGATAGCTCATTTTTTAGCAACATTAAATTGCTCGTCAGATCTAACCACATCCACCCCAATGGAAAATTTATGCAAAACCCTCGACAGACACACAGGTCACATTTCGCAGATATATAGTATTTTAACCTCGACTTTTCAAAAATTGTTTTACATGCAAAAATGGGAGCAAGATATAGAAATCATGGGGTGGGTGCAGCGCTAAATGTGTAGAATCAAAAATGAAAAAAGAAATTGAATAAAATAAAATTACAGATATTCAGTAATGGTGAAAAGTTATGTGAATGGAAAACTCAGGCAGAGTCCCTATAGCTCAAAACAGGGAAACTGACAAAAACAATCCAATGAATCAAATCAGGTGAAAAAATAAATAAATAAATAACATGAGTGAAAAGACAATAACAATAGTGAATCATGTAAATTACAAATGTGAAATATACGCCAAGAAGATGGTCTCAAAGGGTTATATGAAATAACACTCATATGAAAAATACAATGGTCAGGGATATGAAAGTCTAAAGCAAAGTATCCAAATAAAAGTCCAAATGAATGTGACAGTGAATAGAGAGTGTCCATTCAAGTGCAGAACCACATATTATACATGATGCCGTGAAGAAAAAGAGTGATGAGGTCCCATTCCTCCAAACAGTTAAACACCCAGGGTGAGTATGTAGTCTCCTTACCCGCAGGGATGACCGCAATGGCGGTCTCACCAAGCTCAGGGAATTCGGTCTCCCAAAAACCTATAGGGATTTCCTGGTCTGATAGGATCCTTATCACTCAACAGCTTGTCTGCGTATGATGTTTGGGGTAAAGGCTGGTATTAGCTCTCGGTCTGCTCGGGAAGGAGGCACTCTTCAACTATTACCTCTCTGCAATTCTCCACAGATGACTACATACTCACCCTGGGTGTTTACCTGTTTGGTATATGGTCCCAGCGAGAGTGGCAACCTTTGTTCTGGGGGCCTCCCCGCAGTGCTTCAGGGGATGTTCTATAGATGGCACCATGTTTCATACATGGAGGACATGCCCAAAAGTGCGAAGGTTCTGGATTCGCACATACAATTTCATATATTCACTGACTCAAGTGAATCTCATTAAGTCGCCCCTACAGGCACTGTTGGGATGCCCAGTGGAGGGGACATCGAAACATATGAAGAGACTCGTCGCTTTTATATTTGTAGCAGCAAGAATAGCGATTGCTAAGTCTTGGAAGTCCCCAACGATCCCTTTTCACTTGCTAAAATCCAAATTGTCATGGATAATGGTGAACAAACGCCTCTTTGCAATTTTAAACGATAAAATGGCTTTGTTTGAAAAAATATGGGACCCTTGGATCAACTACCTTTCAGCTACATAATGAGATGGGAGTGGCTCAGGAATATCTCTCTCCAGGGCCAGAGTGCACCCCCCTTTCCTAGCTTTTCCTACTATCATTCTCTTTCTCTTCTTTCAGCCGGAATTGGCCTCAGGGGGTCCACAGGCCAATTGAGGCCCCAGGGCCCACTTCGGGGCCGAATTAGATGGTTACACCAAGCGGAGGGGACGGCGGGAGATGGGCCTCCCTGTGCGGTTCCTCGTATTACATGTGAAGCACATTTGTGTGCCAACTACAGGAGGTTTCTCCTTTTTATGTTCTATCTTTATTTAAATTTTTTTCGGTTGAAGTCTTTACTATATATACCTAAAATAAGGACAAGGATACATAAAACTTCACAGGTATACAAAATAATTTGTGTTGTAACCGTCTTATTACCGACTTGTCACTTGTACCAATACTTCATACTAAGAAGGTAAATGTTGATTTTGTATTTGTTGAAAATTTTCTGAATAAAAATATTGGAAAAGAACTGGGGTATGTAAACTTTTGATCAGGATCATTTGGGTAGTTTCTGTTGTGATTATGATTTAAAAAGAGTGAATACAGTTGATTGATAATAAATGGCTTCAGCAAAACACTAACCATTAGTGAAAGAAAAGTTTTTGTGTTATTATTCATATTCTCTAAAAAATGGCCAAGAAATCATAAATTCTGCCAGGGTATGTAAACTTATGAGCACAACTGTATCTCAAAGATTTCTAATTGCCAGTTGTATCTTGAAGTAGAACTTCACTCCCCCCACCCCCTAGCTTTTTCTCCCCCCCTTCCTACTTACCTGTCAAAAAACATACTCACCTGCCCAGCAAATGTAGTGTTATCTTGCAGCAATCCAACGTTCAGCTGTCACAGCCTGTGTCCTATGCTGCCATCTTGGTCTCCCCAGCCAGCTGTCTCTCCTGTGTTCATGATTCACTTGATCCAGCTCCACCCTCCATCTACTGTAAATATTGGTTCCTGCAGCCCTCTGGGATATGCAATGGGGATATCATTATTCCAACGTATTTACTCTATGGTTATTTCCCGTCTTGACTACTGCAGCTCTCTCCTCACTGGCTGACTTTTACACAGGCTACCCCCCCCCCCCTTCAGTTTTTTATGAATGCTGCTGCTAGACTAATACACCTTACTAACAGATCCTTGACTGCTGCTCCTCTCTGTCAATCCATTCACTGGCTTCCCCTACCCAACCGTATAAAATTCAAAATACTAACTACAACATAGAAGGCCATCCACAAAGACACCCCCAGGTACATCACCAACCTCATCTGCAGATATCGCCAAAATCATCCTCTCCACTTCTCCCAAGACCCACCGCTCGCCTCCAGGACTTCTTTAGAGCATCTCCCATCCTCTGGAACGCTCTGCCCCAGTATTACCGGTTAACCCCTATCCCGGCCACCTTTAGGCGATCCCTAAAAACTCACTTATTCAGGAAAGCCTTCCACCTCCACCTCCACCTAAGAACTGTACCTGAGTCACCATCAAATCATCCCCACAGCTATTACCTTTTGTACCACCTCCTCCTCCCTTTAGACTGTAAGCTCCATGAGCAGGGCCCTCCTATTCCTACTATATTGAACTGTATTGTAATTATACTGTCCCCCCTCTACATTGTAAAGTGCTGCACAAACTGTTGGCACTATATAAATCCTGTATAATAATAATATTGTGCAATTGGGATATCCCAGGAAGCTATGGGATATGGACATGTTATTGTTTCCTAGGTGAGAAAGGTGGTGGGGGCAGGGCCACAAAAAAAAAAAAGCAATAGCCCTCCCACCCACCCAGGGTGGCAGCGAGGCAGGGACTTAAAGTCCATTTGTGGAGTGAAGTTCTACTTTATGGAGGAGAAGTAAAGGAAAATATCCCCAAAAATCTGACCATTCCCTACTCTATCCAAAATGAAAAAAAAAGGTCTTGGTTTCAGATATTCTTTAAAATGTTGCCAGCCTTCATGAGTTTCATGCATCACCAATTTACTCTACAGTTAAAGACTGGGCCAATAAAGCTATGGACTATATATTATGAAAATAATACAAGGGTACTTCTTGGGTTATCAGAAAGACTCCAAGAAGGTCAATATGACTGATTTAAAAATGTGAAAATGAGGAATTGTAGCTGAGCAAGGCTTAAATAACAGTTAGAGCCTGAATATTTTTCGTATGATGTAAACTGGTTAGTGAAGGTCAATAGAAATGACAGCTAGCCAAGAACCGCTTCTCTAGCTCCGTCTAATACTACTGTGTGTTTTAGATCTCAAGGGTCTCACTAAATATGATTAACTCAGCAAGGTGAACCAGACGTTCCGGTCACACTATTTATATTCTCTCAGCATTTTAAGACATGCTGTAGATATGGAGGTCACCTGGAACATCCTAAGCTTCAGAATCCCATAGAACACATAAAGGTCTTTCTTGTCCTAAACAGGCAGGGGAATTCATCAAAGGTTGTTTAATCGGAGCAGTGTAAAGCGCCATCTACAAGGTCACTCATCTGCAGATACCTCGGAGTGCTCCAGTCAAAATGATACTCACCAGTAAACATACACAGGGTCAGTTTATGTCAATTTGGGGCTTCTGTTGTAAATGTGAGCTTTAGAAATCCTTGCACTGATAACTTAAACCCATAGCAAAATTTGAATACATTATAGCTTACCAGCCCTTAAATATGATGGCTGCATTAGTTTTCACTTTTCAGGTCAATACAAATGTTTTGGCAAGTACAAAAAATAAATGTTGATCCTGCTAGATATGCTGGGTCCTTACACTTCTTGTGAGGTGAACCAAAAGAAAAAAAACAATCTTAGCTTTCTTCGGAAAACGAATAATCCCCACCCCTCATGTAATGGAGATGAACAAAAGCAGACGTGTCTGAAGTCCAGCCTGGGTAGCAATCACAGTTTCCTCCATAGTGATAGGGAAATTGCATATTTCATATTTCTTATTAAGGTTGGCATCACAAATATCTAACAAAGCCTCTAATATCCTGGTTAAGGAGGCCATATAAGGACATAAGCATAGCTTTACCTTATACCAAAGAAATGTCATTGTCCTTGAGGGGTCTAATTGGAAAGAGAGTTGGCTTGGGGTTTCTCCATTCCCTTTACACAAGTCCAAATACCACAACCACAAGTGGAATAAGTGAGTCTCACACCAGAGCTTGCAAATTATGCATGCGTCTGAACCTGGTGGGCCATGTTGCGTAACAGCAAACGGGACTCCATGATATAGTGGATAAATGAGTGTAGCCTTCCAGGGATAGGAAGTGTTTTATTTCCAGGATTAGCAGGTGAAATAAAAGGAGAAAAATACTGAAAAAGGGACAGCCAACAGGCAGCGGAGGCATTCCCCTCCTCACAGCCGCAAGTATACATTTCCCCTTGCATACGTGTGGCTGCAGCATAGGCGATGCCTCCGCCACCTTGGGTGATTGCTGATGGGATAACTCATGCGGGTTTTGACTCGTGTCTGAACACACCTAATGTAGACCTTTCGAGCTTTTGTAAACTCATTGCTAGATGGTATAGTCTACCTTCATTCTAAATACCTGATTAGTGTCAGTATTGCAATGAAAGTGTACCTGTGCCCAGACTATTGATATTAACCGCTTTCCACCCACCCAACGTCATATGACGTCATCAAGTTTGAGCTGTGATATCTGAATGATGCCTGCAGTTACAGGTATCATTCAGATATCTTCTTTTAGAGCCGGCGATTCACTTCACCATAAAAACAATCATAATGGCTGTTCAGCTGCTTGATCATTCTTATAGGCGGCGGGAGGGAACGTTGCCCCCCTCCCGCCACCCTCCGGTGTTTTTCCCAGCTCGCCCCTGCGATTGGCGAACCGAAGAAGGAACCGACCGGCACCGGATGTTGGCCATAAACATTTCCGGCAGGCCAGATGGTCCCCGGAGTCTCTATGATTGTTCGGAGACTGGGCGCGATGTTATGACGTCATGCCTGGCCTCTGCATTTGGAAAAATGCCGCCACCTTGGCTGGGAAACCAGGATGGGTTGTTTTTTTTATTTTTATTCCAGACTTATTATGCCCAGATCTCACTGTAAAGACGACCTGTCACGCACTATTCCTATTAAAAGGGATGTTTACATTGATGCTTTTTTTTTTACATTTGTAAAAAACACAAACTAGAAAAATAAAAGTAAAATTAATAATTAAAAAAATTGAAAGCGCCCCTGTCCCCACGTGCTTGCTCGCAGAAGCGAACGCATACATAAGTCACGCTCACATATGTAAACGACTTTCGAACCACACATGTGAGGTATCGCCATGAACATTAGAGTGAGAGCAATAATTCTAGCACTAGATCTCCTCTGTAACTCAAAACATGTAACATGTAAAAAAATTTAAAGTGTCACCTATGGGGATTTTTTTAAGTAGCGAAGTTTGGTGCCATTCCACAGGCGTGTGAAATTTTTAAGCATGACATGTTAGGTGCTAATCTGGGTTTTAAAGACCATAATGTGTCACTTCACTTTAAACTGCATCACAATTAAGATCCTTCAGGTCTAAAATTTTGGGGAATAGACCATATAAAACCAACATGGAAAGGTTCAAATCTGGTGAGAGAACTCTCTAAGCGAGAAACTCACTGAATGTTTTTGACAGATGCCCTTGCCCCGAAAGGGTTATTCATAGAGCTTGATATTAATTGCTTTATCAGCAACTATTGAGCTCTGTGGTGGGATTGATTTCTTGATATCTGGTAATGTGCATATTGAAATTTCTATTATGATGCTGCATATTCGTAGATACCTCTATAACTGTACAATTTTTTTATATGTAGAAACAGTCGAGGAGTCTAGAATATTTGCACTGTATAAGAAAGGAGTTCCACTTGTTGTTTTGAATACAATACAATAGAGTTTTTTTTTTTATAAAAAATAGTTAATTTTTACAATATTTTAGTGTTTTTACTGTTGATTTTTTTGAGTAATAGTAATGTTTATTGAGATATTGATATTGAAAATAGGTGATTTTATTAATAATATCTGTATTATATTTAGATATAGATCAGCAAATATAGTATTTAATAAAAGGTACCTGTTATATTTGTGCGTAGGCTTACATGAGCTATAAATGAAGATTGTAATGGTCTAATGTTTAGTGTCGGCCGCTGTCAATAAAGTACTAAGAGATTGGTATTCCGTGATCATTACTCAAGTCATCGCTAGTGTGCACCTAATAGAGCGGTTTTGGTATTGAGAGAGTTCATTTAACTCAGAAATGTTGTGATATATTCCGGGATGCTGCCCCATAAAGCAACGCCCTCAGACGAAGTTTTAATGATGAAACGTGTCATTGTGTGACCTTACGGCAACCGGAAGTGACGTTTTTCCGTTCCACAGCCTGAGAGAGACAACCGGAAGAAAGAAACGTAGGCTGTCCAGTTTACTGAGACTACCTTTGACCACCTCTGGGTCTACAGTAAGACTGGTGATAACGCTGACATTTGACCAGCTTTGATGCAGATTGTTTTATGGTGTCATTTTTTAACAATTGGAGGATTGCAATAAAAGGTAAAATGGAACTGTACTATGTGGAGTTTTTCTTCTCATATATCCGAATACCTGTGGAGATTGTATGCAGCTCTGATCCAGTTAATATTGTGGATGGCAGCGGCTAAAGTGATTTGACTTTTCTTAACATTGGGGTATTAATTAGGTTGTATCTGGTAGTACATAACTGTTTAATTGTTCCTGAGCCGGTGTAGTTGCGGCTGGGGGCCTTTGATTGGGTGGCAGATACAACTGGTTAATCGTGAGTATATAGGCCTTCAAAAGACCTTAGACCGGGCTTAAGCTGAGGTTAGTTTTTTGTTATGCATTGACTGTAATATATGCATTAAGGGGATTACGCTATGGACATTTTTGTCTTTTATGCTTAAATCTCGCAACGAGATTACTAGAGAAGGATTCATTTATTAAATCAAGAGGGAACATCTGAAGACTGTCACCTGTGATTGATTCATGCTGTATACCTTATGGCAGTAAGGTGAGAGGCTTGCACATACACAGGTGCCATCACAGAAGATTGGCTAGGCACCGGCTATTTGCCATTTCACAGTGGAGGGATTCACTTTTTATGTGAAAATTCATTTAGACTGTCACAGTACTTTTCTCAGGATAGCATTGTTTGACTTTCTACCATTTGGACTGCACTTTTTTGCTGCTTGTTTGGTTGTGCACATTGGACTTTGTCACTTTGTTTTATTGGTTTAATACTTGGATGATTTATGCTATATGCTTCACAATTAGTCATTATTGTAATCATTTTTTACTTATTCATTCATTTGTTTCAAGTGAGTTTCTTTATGATATTCCCCACTTGGCACTTTAATAATTAGATATTTTTATTGCACATATCTGTTTGTTCTTCTCATTACTTTCGGATTGGAGTGGCAGTGAAAGCGGTCCGATGGGGACTTAATGACCAGGACATTCAGTGATTTGAGCAGTGGGAATCAGTCAGATTTTGGTAATATGTGCACCCTCATTTATTGTAACTTATTGTGCTATCTGTTGGGTCGGGCTAAGTTGTGTGGTCCGATATAGTTGCCAGACCTGTGTGGCGTATGGCTCGCTCTGTTGAAAAGATCAACAAAGCCAGGAAAAAGGTGAACTGGGAAGTAGCAAGTTTTTTTGCAGGCGGGTATTCAGGCAAGTTGGGGGGCAACACGTGTGTAAGGTCGTGTGCTGTGGCAGGGGGTCTATTGGGTCTTTGAAGGGGGTGCTGGTTAAATAATTGTGGCAAATTGTGGGTTGGGCCCATCTGAGCTATAGGTGTCCCTTCCTAACAATACGGTGGTAACATCGGGGTATTAATTAGGGTGTATCTGGTAGTACCTAAGTGGTTAATTGTCCCTGAGCCGGTGTAGTTGTGACTGGGGGCCTTTGATTGGATGGTAGATACAACCGGTTAATCGTGAGTATATAGGCCTTCAAAGACCTTAGACTGGGCATAAACTGAGGTTGGTCTATTTGTTATGCACTGACTATAAGGCAGACACAAACAATGGAATACAACCACACCCCAAATGATCCCAGCAGGGGACAGCTCTCTGGAGTGTAAGGGACAAGGAGGTACAGAGACCGTGACAGTATTATCTGCATTAAACTTGTTTTCTTGTGAATGTTGTATTTAATGGTTTGTAATAAAAGGCTGCTATGGCCATTCGACTCCAAATTAAATGTGTCATCTGGTCATTTTGGAAGGGGGGATTGGTCAAGTGTTTAAAGTTTTATAGATAATCGAAGCCTCTACACTCTGCAGGTCCCTCAGTCAAGCAAAGCATGTTAATGCATGACACAAAGCGTGTTAACGCAATGCAAAATAATGTGTGATTGGACCGACAGTATTTTTTTTTTTTTTTTTTGTCCCAGTGTGAGCCAAGCAGTCCATTTACTGAGAAAAGCAGCACATTGTCTTGGTGGATATATCAAAGTAGTCACTCATCAAAGTTACTAACAGCACAGTACTCAATACAGACAGAAACTGAAATCTGAATAAAACACTTTATCAAACAACACAAATGTAACTGTGAAAGTCACATCTAAATGTACGATCGGTTAACCTTTACAACTACTCAATGTGCACTCACTGAAAATACATGAAGAAGTTACAATGCAAAACAGGATTTGTGCTGTCGTAATCCTCTGTAATCTGGATTAATGTGGAATTAACACACTGGAATAATTGAAGGCAATGAAGAAGTTAGCAGGTGCTTTTCTTCTGCTTGAGCCACTTAAAAACAAATTGAACTTCTTGGACTTTGTGAGAGAAGAAAGATTGGAATTGCCATCTGCTGGAAAGATTAAAGCTTGGAGCAAACAAGTGTCTGCGGCTGTGTCTGGGGACGTCACCACTCCTCCTCTAGTCACAATGAGACCTGGCTTTGAAAGAATTTATTCATTACGCATGCCAGAGCCAAAAAATACAACATTGCTTCTGGTCTTCTGAGAAGAGCATGCAAAATGACCGAATTAACTGAGACTAAGAGGACCTGTTGAAATCACTAAATGTGACTAATTAAAGTGGAATTTAGATAAAGTGGGGAAGAGTGACAATCTATAAGATGAAACAATCAGCGCCACAAGTAAAAAATATTGTGATGTTTAAATAAGATAACCTAATAATAAACGTGCACAGCAAACATTCCAAGTGGTACACCACACTAATTTCAAAATGGATAGTAAATAAATAAATGTAGCGCTATGTGTAAATTATAAATATAAAGCGCAAATCTCTAAAATAAATAAATCCTATATATAAATGAATAGTCCATAAAATGAAAAAATGTAGAAATAAAACATGAAAAACTCTTCTTGTGATCAGTGTATCCACACAATTCCACCACAGTGATTGTTCATCCTCAAAAGGATTGCACACCACCACCAGTAAAAATGCGCGCTCACCTCCAGATAAGTCAAAATTCATATGCAGATCTCCCCACAAGCTCTTTGTTCTCACTTCCTCTTCCCAATCAATGGTGGGTAATCCAGATGGCTCTTTTTTCTTAATGGTAACTCAGCTCATTAATATCCAAAGAAACAGATCATCTCCCAGCTTGGCTCAAAATTCCATGAGTTCAGGATATGTAAATAATAAGTATAGAGACCATAGTGTGCTACTCTGGAGGTTTTTATGTGAATTTAAAAGTTTTTATCTTGTAAGTGCAACTTGTCTGTTTTGGGGGCTTTGAATTAATTTTATACGGAGAACACTATGGTCTCTATACTTATTATTTACATGTCCTGAACTCATGGAATCTTGAGCCAAGCTGGGAGATGATCCGTTTCTTTGGATATTAATGAGCTGAGTTACAATATATACATTAGAATGTATAAAGATCCGCGCTAGGTCACCAACAACTAAACAGCAAGCAGCCACTTATATAACTGTGATACCAGCTCATAACAAACATAAATAGAAGTATACAGCTCTAATATTATAAGTGCAATTATACATGACTGAGGGACCTGCAGAGTGTAGAGGCTCCGACTATCTATAAAACGTTAAACACTTGACCAATCCCCCCTTCCAAAATGAGCAGACGACACATTTAATTTGGAGTTGAATGGCCATAGCAGCCTTTTATTACAAACCATTAAATACAACATTCACAAGAAAACAAGTTTAATGCATAAAATACATTCAATGCATAACAAATAAACCAACCTCAGCTTATGCCCAATCTAAGGTCTTTGAAGGCCTATATACTCACAATTAATCGGTTGTATTTGCCACCCATTCAAAGGCCCCCAGCCGATACTACACAGACTCAGGGACAATTAACCACCCATGTACTACCAGATACAACCTAATTAATACCCCTATGTTACCACCATATTGTTAGGAAGGGACACCCAGACCTCAGATGGGCTCAATCCACAATTTTCCACAATTATTTAACCAGCACCACCTTCAAAGACCCAATAGACCCCCTGCCTGCTGCTATGACAAGAAAATAAGGTCTAAGATCTTAGAGAGCCTATATACTCATGATTAACCAGTTGTATCTGCCACCCAATCAAAGGCCCCCAGCCACAACTACACCGGCTCAGGGACAATTAACCACATATCTACTACCAGATACAACCTAATTAATTCCCCGATGTTACCACCTTATTGCTAGGAAGGGACACCCATACCTCAGATGGGCCCAACCCACAATTTTCCACAGTTAGGAAGGGACACCCATACCTCAGATGGGCCCGATCCACGGTTTTCCACAGTTACGAAGGGACACCCATACCTCATATGGGCCCAACCCACAGTTTTACACAGTTACGAAGGGACACCCATACCTCAGATGGGCCCAAGCCACTATTTTCCACTGATATTTAACCAGCACCGCCTTCAAATACTTAATAGACCCCCTGCCTGCTGATATGACAAGAAAATAAAAAGAACCAAGAAATTGAATGGCAAGCTAACATAAAACCCGACAACCCACTACAAATGCCCCAGCACCTTGAGAAAGTAGGAGGCTCCCCCAAACCAAAACAAACAAGGAAGGGAGGGTGGGAGAAAACTGTCTAATTCTGTGATAAGCTCTGACTGAGCTGTGACACAATCCACCTGTTAGCAAAGTATTGAAATCATGCTGTAAGTTTGTTGTATGCAGTAATACAGCTTAATGCATGTCTTTACAAAATGGAGAAACATGAATACAGGAACAAGGTGCATCCAAGTACATAGAGAGAGGATAGACAAATATCCTATTATACAGCATCATAGATAACATAATTATACACTATAATACTACAGCGCCACCTGCTGCTTAGACAGGCATAATGCGTATGCAGTATATAGTCAGTTTATAAGCAACTTTTCTGTTGTACTTTTCCAACACCCCCCTCCTCTACCCACTACAGGACACACCCTCTGCCTTGAACTCTTCATTCTGCTAAGCAGACTGCAGCATATCAAAATCACCCATTAATACTCTGCCTCTTCTGCAGGCCCTAGTCATGCTGGCCCTCCTCCTAGTTTCACTCAGCTCCAGGCCATGTACTTGACTGAGGGACCTGCAGAGTGTAGAGGCTCCGATTATCTATAAAACGTTAAACACTTGACCAATCCCCCCTTCCACAATGAGCAGATGACACATTTAATTTAGAGTTGAATCGCCATAGCAGCCTTTTATTACAATCCATTAAATACAACATTCACAAGAAAACAAGTTTAATGCAGATAATTCTGTCACGGTCTCTGTAACTCCTTGTCCCTTACACTTCAGAGAGCTGTCCCGTGCTGGAATCGTTTGGGGTGTGGTTGTATTCCATTGTTTGTCTGCCTTACAGTCAATGCATAACAAATAGACCAACCTCAGCTTATGCCCAGTCTAAGGTCTTTGAAGGCCTATATACTCACGATTAACCGGTTGTATCTGCCATCCAATCAAAGGCCCCCAGCCGCAACTACACCGGCTCAGGGACAATTAACCACTTATGTACTACCAAATACAACCTAATTAATATCCCGATGTTACCACCGTATTGTTAGGAAGGGACACACATAGCTCAGATGGGCCCAACCCACAATTTTCCACAATTATTTAACCAGCACCCCCCTCAAAGACTCAATAGACCCCCTGCCACAGCACACGACCTTACACACGTGTTGCCCCCCAACCGGAAGGCCCGCTGAATACCCTCCTGCAAAAAACTTGCTACCTCCCAGTTCACCTTTTTCCTGGCTTTGTTGATCTTTTCAACAGAGCGAGCCATACGCCACGCAGGCCTGGCAACTATATCGGACCACACAACTTAGCCCGACCCAACAGATAGCACAATAAGTTACAATAAATGAGGGCACATATATTACCAAAATCTGACTAATTCCCACTGCTCAAATCACTGAATGTCCTGGTCATTAAGTCCCCATTGGACCTCTTACATTGCCACCCAAATCCGAAAGTAATGAGAAGATCAAACAGATATGTGCAATAAAAATATCTAATTATTAAAGTGCCAAGTGGGGAATATCATAAACAAATTTACTTGAAACAAATGAATAAGTAAAAAATGATTACAATAATGACTAATTGTGAAGCTATATTATAAATCATCCAAATATTAAACCAATAAAACAAAGTGACAAATTCCAATGTGCACAACCAAACAAGCAGTTCAAAAGTGCAGTCCAAATGGTAGAAAGTCAAACAATGTTATCCTGAGAAAAGTACTGTGACAGTCTAAATGATTTTTCACATAAAAAGTGAATCCCTCCACCGTGCCTAGCCAATCTTCTGTGATGGCACCTGTGTAGGTGCAAGCCCCTCACCTTACTGCCATAAGGTATGCAGCAGGAATCAATCACAGGTGACATACTTCAGATGTTCCCTCTTGATTTAATGAATGAATCCTTCTCTAGTAGTCTCGTTGCGAGGTTTAAGCATAGATTTTTTACATAGGAATGGAATATCTCACCACTAATATTTAACTGTAGTCAGTAATATTAGGATTCAGTAAGATTATCATTTGATTATATTTGGATAGCGCAGCATTAAATTGGTATAATTTTTATTTGGCACGAGCATATGAGACGTGGTCAATGCTAGCAGCTCTCCTTTAATCATCTCTAATTATCATTTGGATTTTCACATGGTAGCTCGCAAGATTTTGTTTGTTTTTTAGATCCCATAACCTCCCATCCCCATCCAGGTTAATAACCCTCTAATAAGAAAAACAATACAAAGTCACAGACTGTTCTCTGACTCTGGGTGCTTGTGAAAATTTGGTGTAAGTGGCTGTACAAGATTGGGGGATCCAAGGTCATCTGCAATCCCTATGGGGGTGTGCTACACTTGTATGCAAATACAAAGCCTGTTTGACGAAAACAAAAGCCCATGGACACAGACCCTAATGGTGTCCAGCACTCATTTAACCGGTTCCCGACTGGCGCACGCCAATGTACGTCGGCAGAATGGCACTGCTTGGCAAATAGGTGTACCTGTACGTCCCTTTAAATTTGCCAGCCGTGCCATCGTGTGCACGCCACCCGGGACCTCCGTGAGTCGGGTCACGGGTCCCGCGGACTCGATCGCTGCGGGGATGCCCGCGATCGCCTCACGGAGAGGAAGAATGGGGGGATGCTAATGTAAACAAGCATCTCCCCGTTCTGCCTAGTCACACTGTCACTGATCTCTGCTCCCTGTGATCGGGAGCAGAGATCAGTGATGTGTCACACGTAGCCACGCCCCCCCACAGTTAGAATCACTCCCCAGGACATACTTAACCCTTACACTGCCCCCTAGTGGTTAACCCCTTCACTGCCAGTGTCATTTACACAGGAATCAGTGCATTTGTATAGCGCTGATTGCTGTATAAATCACAACGGTCCCAAAAATGTGTCAAAAATGTCAGATGTGTCCGCCATAATGTCGCAGTCATGATAAAAATCGCTGATCGCCGCCATTACTAGTAAAAAAAAAAATTTATAATAAAAATGCCATAAAACTATCCCCTATTTTGTAAACGCTATAACTTTTTGCGCAAATCAATCAATAAACGCTTATTGCGATTTTTTTTTTCACCAAAAATATGTAGAAGAATACGTATCGGCCTAAACTGAGGAAAAAAAAATGTTTTATTATATATTTTTGGGGGATATTTATTATAGCAAAATGTAAAAAATAATGCGTTTTTTTCAAAACTGTTGCTCTTTTTTTATTTATAGCGCAAAAAATAAAAACTGCAGGGGTGATCAAATACCATCAAAAGAAAGCTCTATTTGTGGGAAAAAAAGGACGTCAATTTTGTTTGGGAGCCACGTCGCACGACTGCGCAATTGTCAGTTAAAGCGATGCAGTGCCGAATCACGAAAAGTGCTCTGGTCTTTGGCCAGCAAAATGGTCCGGGGCTTGAGTGGTTAAGCATTCATGAGTATTGAGGGCTGTGAAAAAGACAGATGTCCTTACGGTGGATGCCCTTACATGTTCTGGTATTAGGCAAAGCAACACATTTGCGAAAATGAAAAGCAACAAATTGCTGCCACTTGTGGGATGCGCATTGGAAACTTTGCCTGGAGCAACATGTTAGCCTACCTGCCGCAGAGGCCCATCAGAACGAGCTGTTATTTTGTACATGACGTCCTCGGCTGCTGCGGAATGGGTTAAGATTCAGATTGCAATGTAATAAGGCCTTAGATACTGCTAGTTTTTTTTAAGCTTGTTTTCCTCCATCAGGATCCCGCTGAGATCTGCTTCGAATGCTGTCTTTCATATATTTTGGGAGGCTCTCACGCTGGTTGTATGTGAAAACACTTTAACAGCCTGCTTTGAGTTTGTTTTTTTTATTCTAGTGGGGTTTAATGAGCCAATAAAGTGGAGTGTTTTCACCAAAGAAATTGTCAGCTTCCCTGCGGCTGTCTGTCTAAGGAGACGTGTCAGACAATTACAAGGACACTGCGATAAACCAAATAAATCTAATAAACTAGGTATGCTACAGGGGTTCATAAAGATGAGATGATCTGTCTCAATTGTAAGTGTTTGAAACTTCCATATTGCTACTTCATGTAAAATTTCATCGGTGTGTTGATGGGAAAGGATCTGGCATCAGTCACTGTCTGTTTACAATTGTTGGTTTCAATTCGGTGGCTTATAGCACAGAGTTCATCTCCCTTTATGGACAGATTAGCATGGGTTTTAGATATTCCCCTTCAAGTACTTTGGAGTACGTGGAGTCTACATACAAATTACAAACACATAATGGTGGGCTATTTAAGTTTCCTCCAAATTATCTGTTGTGCTTATCTGTATGAGTTTGGCATTAAGATAAAAATAACAAACATGTCTATACTTACCTGCTCAGTGCAATTGTTTTGCACAGAGCAGCCCTGATCCTCCTCTTCTGGGGTGCCCCTGGTCCCTCCTCTTCAATGAGTGCCCCCACAGAAAGCCGCTTTGCCTGGAGGCACCCGTGCAGGCTCACTCCCGAATCCCTCTGGTGCGTCCATTGACACAGACAGCAAGACCCACGCTCCCGTATCACTGGATTTGATTGACATCAGCGGGAGCCAATGAGGAGAGAGACCACTGGACCTGCTGCACTCGTGTGCACATCGCTGGATTGGGCTCAGGTAAGAAAAGGGGGGTGGGGGGGGGGTCTGCAGCACAGAAGGATTTCCCCAATAATGCATTGAATGCATTAAGGTGAAAAAACCTTGAGGCTTTACAACCACTTTAAAGTGATACTAAACACACATCGTTAAAATTTACAGTATCCCTTCCCTCTCTGTATGTGAATGATGGCACTGTAATTATTTTAATAAAATAAAAAAATCCAAGTACCTGTTTTTCCCATCGATATACAGCTGTCACATGACCCAGATCTTCCCCAGCCTATCTGCAGGGAAACATAAGCAGGAGGAGCTTCTAGTTCTCTGCTAATGGTCACATGTTAAAAAAAAGAAAAAACACACACAGCATCTGGGATACAGAGTACAAATAAAAAAATTATATCAATAAACCGTTTTAAATTGTCACATTTGAAATTAAATCAGATCTTCCCCAGCCTGTCTGCAGGGAAACATAAGCAGGAGGAGCTTCTAGTTCTCTGCTAATGGTCACATGTTAAAAAAAAGAAAAAACACACACAGCATCTGGGATACAGAGTACAAATAAAAAAATTATATCAATAAACCGTTTTAAATTGTCACATTTGAAATTAAATCTTTATTATTCTTTAGCAATAACATGGTGTGGGCAGATTTCTGCCAGTCACAGTGTGATGCCCTGCCAGCCTTGGTCTTAGAATAACAGGGAGGTGAAGCCTCTATCAATCAGGAATATCCCAATCCCATTGTGTTTAGCTGAGGGAAAACAGGTGTGTAGGCGCTACAACCTTCCCACATAACAGCCCTGTTTGGTGCTCAGGCCTTGAGGCTGCTGACACCTCAATACTACCAGAGTAAGGAAAGGGATGACATCCAAAAAATGGTATTCCTTTATTGAAAAGACATGTACAACACTGTAAAGACATCCTACACATTTTGGACATTAGATTGTGTTTAGATGGTTAGTGGGAATGAAGGAGGGGGAGAATTGGCTGTCATTTACCACTGTATTGCTCAGATGTGTTAGGGAGGAAATGCTCAGGGTAGAAAATACACTGAAAACTTTGCATGTGCACCAGCTGCCAACACTGCTCTGCAAAATCCCTAACTGCAGTGGGGACATGGACAGGAGGGGAGACAAAGAACCGCAGGATCAACCAGGTGTTTTGCAGAATGCAGAAAACAAAAACGTATGAACAGCATGTAACACACTATTTATTAATAGGGTCATTAAATCCACATCATTAAAACCTAAGAGTAACCCTATTCATAGAAAAACATGGGAGGCTTGATGATAATGATGTGGATTTAGTGAGGCTTTTAATGATGTGGATTTAGTGACCCTAAGAGAAACCCTATTCATAGAGAAACATAACCTGCTAACCTGCAAAGTGCCACAATACTACTGTATCCTGTATCCTAACAGACGCTGAATGCAGGACACGGCCCCGCCCTCGGCGAACGCGTCATTGGATTTGATTGACAGCAGCGGAAGCCAATGGCTGTGCTGCTATCAGTCTATCCAATCAACAGCCGAGAACCCCAAGCAGAAAGACGGCGCATCCCCGTGGGACAAGTTCGAGGGTTCAGGTAAGTAAAACGGGGGGGGGGGGGGGGGAGGCTGGGGGCCAGTCAGTGACAGGTGTTTTTTCACCTTAATGCAGATGCATTAAGGTGAAAAAAGACTTACCTTTACAACCCCTTTAAGGTTAAACCGCTTCTCCGCCAATCTCATTGTGTGGCCCCGTGTCCTCTTACATAACCTGAGACTGAATATTTTCCTATCTACACTGGGATCACCATTGAGATATTTGTATATTGCAAATAAATTCTTACAAATATGCAAATAAACCATAAAAATCCACTAAAAAAGATCCTACTAAAAGTGCCACGATAGATCTCAGGCCTCCACCAAGTAAACAAGATTGCAGGCTTATCAGATGAATATGACCCCTTAACAAAAGAGTGGACATATAAAGCATGTGTTGTAATACTCCACATCTGTCTCGTCTTCCCCTGCTCCTTCACAGTCAACAGGTAGCCCAGTTAATTTTGCATCACGTTTGCAACCATCAGCCACATATACTCAGGAAGAACAAGCGCATACACTCTATATAATGTAAAATCTTCAAAACGTTATTTAAAATTTTATTGCACTTACAAATAATAAAGAATAACTGTGCAGTGAAAATACAACTATAGCCAGCAGAACAAATGATTTCCGGGTCACTTCCGCCTACGCGATGATGTCAGTATGTAGCTCTGTCCTACGGATTTCGTCACAGATGATGTCTTTCTGAGCTCTTCGAGAAGTTTTCTGTTAATACTATATAGAGGTGTTCTTACTTTTAAAAGTTTGTCCTTTGACAACTTTGCATTAAAGTAAGTGATTTGGGAGAACAGAGAATATGTGCTTTAGAAAATAGCTGGCCCTTCTATTTAAATTATATCTGTAAAGGTGGAAGCTTTGGTAAGGGTTCATGCTCTGGGGGCTTTCTTGCTGAACCTAGATGCATGGTCACCAACCTGGAACCAGCTACCAAAAATAATAGTCTGACAGGTTTCCTTTAATTTTTTTCTCAATGTTAGCATTAATACCAACATGTATTGCATTTTCCAGGTAAATAGGCTTATCCGTTGAGGGTAATGTTTTGTATGACAAGCTTAAAATACCTCCATTGTTAGATAAACATTGAGCAATCTCTGGGAATCATTAATAGTCATGATCGCTGGCATTAATTACTGAGAGATATTAGAAACAGTTCTGTAATTGGTTTGGAGTGTCATCATTTTAATTGGTTGAAAATATAAATATAATTACAAAAACTGTCTAATTATACAATTTTATGACAGGTTATCTTGAGGAATAATCAGCAATAGATGAAAGGTTTGAATAATTTCTGTAAATAAGTATGACTACATATAAATATGGGCAATCTGTGTTAATGTGTTCCCCCTAATGGCCTCATAGTTTATGTGCAGGATCTTAGTTTACAATGTTTTATTGAGCGGAATGATTTATTGTCCATGGGTGCGCCGCAAAGTATTTATTTCACTGTTGTGTTGTATTAACATAAAAGTGAACTATATTGTTAGTCTGCATTAAGAACCATATGCATTCTGAAATTGCTCCTCCCCCACTTACAGAACAAAACTTACTGTTATGCCTCTCTTTTACTAAGAGAGATCCCAAATCCAGTTATTATGCTATCCACAGATAAAAAAATTAAATAAACAGGGCTGTTACTGATTAAAATTTTCGTGTTTGATTAATTGATTTGTTTTAATCGATTAATCGACTAATTTCGATTAATTATTACGCACATACAGATCCAACTACTTTTAGCTGATTTAGCACCGTTGTTATGGCAACGGCCGAAGCCGGACATAGCGGGGCATGGCTAGGACGTCACAAACTCAGCCTCACTGTGCCTATAATCTCAGCCTTACCGTGCCCATAATCGCAGCCTTACCATGCCCATAATGCAGTCTCACCGTGCCCATAATCTCAGACTTACCGTGCCCATAATCGCAGCCTCACCATTCCCATAATTCTGTCTCACCGTGCCCATAATCGCAGCCTCACCGTGCCCATAATCATAGCCTCACCGTGCCCATAATGCTGTCTCACCGTGCCCATAATTGCAACCTCGCCATGCCTATAATCGCAGCCTCACCGTGGCTGCCTCACTGTGCCCATAATCGCAGCCTTACCATGCCCATAATGCAGTCTCACCGTGCCCATAATCTCAGACTTACTGTGCCCATAATCTCAGCCTCACCGTTCCCATAATGTAGTCTCACTGTGCCCATAATCGCAGCCTCACCGTGCCCATAATCATAGCCTCACCGTGCCCATAATGTTGTCTCACTGTGCCCATAATCGCAGCCTCGCCGTGCCTATAATCGCAGCCTCACAGTGCCCATAATGCTGTCTCACCGTGCCCATAATGCAGCCTCACCGTGCCCATAATGCTGTCTCACCGTGCCCATAATCGCAGCCTTGCCGTGCCCATGATCACAGCCTGCCGTGCCTATAATGGCAGCCTCACCGTGCCCATAATGCAGTCTCACCGTGCCCATAATCGCAGCCTCACTGTAGTCAGTGCCTGTGCCTGGATTACACAGTCTGTGGGCATCTCCCGCTGTGTGTCTCGGAGCTGAGTGTGAAAACTTTGGCCGCTCTGTGAGAAAAGTCCCACCCTCCTCCTAGATCAGTTGTGTGATAGACAGAACACTGCATCTATCACACGAGCTGATCTAGGAGGAGGGCGGGACTTTTCTCACAGAGCGGCCAAAGTTTTCACACTCAGCTCGGAGACACACAGCGGGAGATGCCCGCAGACTGTGTATGACATATAGTGGAGGAGGAGGGAGCGGAACGCTGCGCTGCAGCCACAGCTTGGCCCAAAGCGACCCCAGGGCAGGCAGCCTACCGATCAAAAAAATTTTGATTGATCAAAAAAATTAACGATTAATCAAGGAATTAATCGTTAATTTCTGCAGCCCTAAAAAAATATAAATAAATAATTTACCTCTCCCAAGTGAGCCAAATCCTACTTTTTTTGCTTCTCACGTGCTCTCCTTCCTAGACACTGCAGCTCACAATGGGAGGGCTACACACACAGCGGGAGCCCAGCGGCGGGTACCACGGACTCAATGTCCGCCGGCACCCACCGTTAATTGAGCAGAGGGGCAGAACGGTGGTCTGCCTATGTAAACAAGGCAGATTGCCATTCTGACAGGAGGGAAGGAATGGATCCTGTGTCTGTGCAAATCAGTGACTAGGATCCATGTCTTCCCCTAGTAAAAGCACCTTCCACACTGTGATAAAACACTGGCTAGGCACACAGTTAACCCTTTGATTGCCCCTGATGTTAACCCCTTTCCAACCAGTGTCATTAGAACAGTGACAGTGTATATTTTTAGCACTGATCACTGTATTAGTGTCACTAGTCCCCAAAAAGTGCCAAAAGTGTCAGTTAGTGTCAGAATGTCTGCTGCAATATCGCAGTCCCACTATAATCCCACTGATCGCTGCATTTTTAGTAGAAAAATAAAATAACAATAAATAAATAAAAATATCCCATAGTTTGAAGACGCTATAAATTTTGCGCAAACCAATCAATATAAGCTTATTGGGATGTTTTTACCAAAAATATGTAGCAGAATACATATTGGCCTAAATTTATGAAGAATTTATGAAGATTTATGAATTATGATCGATAAATTCATGATTTATGAAGAAATTCATTTTTTTTTTTTTTTTTTAGCAGAAAGTAAAAAATATTTTTTTGCTTACATAAAAAAAAAAACACGCAGAGGTGATGAATTACCACCAAAAGAAAGCTCTATTTGTGGGGAAAAGAGGACATACGTTTTATTTGGAAACAGCGTCGCATGACTGCGCAATTGTCAGTTAAAGTAACGCAGTGTCGTATCGCAAAAAATGGCCTGGTCATGAAGGGGGGGGGGGGTTAAATCTTTCGAAGGTCAAGTGGTTATATCGCAGAGTTGTCAAAGTTCAGGTTCGTGAGTGTTTATTAAATTCCTGGGTGTGTGCCAAACAATTTCCCCATTCAAGTTAATTTCTATACAAGCCCTGCAACTCTTCAGCAAAAATGTAGTGCTTAAAGTGGAGTTCCACCCACTTTTACAACTCTTCAGCATCCCTCACTAAACTGTGCACTGTAAACGAATTGGATATTTAAAAAAAAATTTTCTCAGCACTTACTGTATACCTGCTGTATTCATTTTTCACTTCCTCCTCCCTGGCCGTGGCCCATCGCATCATTTCCTGTTTGCAATGCCTTCTTTGAAGGGGCGGCAACTTCCTCTGACACTGCCGTTGCTATGGAAACCTGACCTGAAACCTATTACACTGCTTGTGCTGCACTGAGCATGTGCGAGATCTGCAAGGATGAGATCCAGGAAGAAATACAGTCTGGCTTCAGATGCCCAGACTTAAGATGGCCACGGCCAGCTGTAAGTTTATAAAATAACAAACTACTGCTATAAACTAACAAAACAGACCTTAGTTTACAGACTAACTTTACTAGAATACATTAAGATTGTGTATTATAGGGGTATTTTTGTTTAAAAAGTATAATTTCGGCCGGAACACCACTTTAAAACTGTATCAATTTCTATATATGATTTCAAAATAATAAACATATATCTCAAGCGAAAAACGTTTTTTTTTTTTTAATTTTGGATAAAATATTTCTGAGCATTCTATAGAAATTATATTTGGGTGCCCCCTACTAAGGGTCTAGGGCTCATTTAGTCTAGGGGGATATAACACAGAGAGGTATACCTATCTAATTTTTTGGTGATGCAGGCTCCCTCCGCACTTGTTTCAGTATTCACGTATTGCTCTATCGATTGATTTGTGTACAACCAGCCTGTCAGATTTTTACTAAACAATCAGTGCCACTGGCTATAGCCAGCAACACTGATTATTGTATTCTGATGGTGGGGAAGGCTCCCTGCTGCCAGAATACAATAGCACAGCAGGAGGATTTCCCCATCCACGTTGAATGTGTGGATGGGGGAATCTGCTTTTCTTTTTCTTTTTTTTTTTGTTAAACACGCTGGTTGAAGGGGAAAAAAATGATCAATGTGTGGGCTGCCTTAGTATATATGTTGTGGATAGAAGGGAAGGAATGAGTAATTTAGCAAAAGACAATTGGTCAGGGCTGACCGCATAAAGTCAACAAAATTGCTGTGTGTGCATAACAGGACTGAGCCAAGTGTGCTTCTGGCACATCAACAGGTATTTTTCTGTACTTGCAGGTTCTTTAAACCACTTGACCTCCGGAAGATTTACCCCCCTTCTAGACCAAGTGATTTTTTTGCGATACGGCATTGTGTTACTTTAACTGACAATTGCGCGGTCATGTAATGCTGTACCCAAATAACATTGATGCCTCTTTTTCCCACAAATAGAGCTTTCTTTTGGTGGTATATTATCACCTCTGCAATTTTTATTTTTTTCACTATAAACACAAAAAGGCCGACAATTTTGAAAAAAAAATATATATATTTTTTACTTTCTGCTATAAAACCTATAAAAATAAAAAAAAAATGGAAAAAATGTAATTTCTTCATAAATTTGGGCCAATATGTATTCTGCTAAATATTTTTGTTTAAAAAAAATCCCAATAAGTGTATATTGATTGGTTTGCGCAAAAGTTATAGCGTCTGCAAACTGTGGAATATTTACATTTTTTATTTTTTACTAGTAATGGCGGCGGTCAGTGACTTATAACAGGACTGTGATATTGTGGTGGGCATTCTGACACTAACTGACACTTTTTGGGGACTAGTAACACTAATACAGTGTATTAGTCACTGTACTAATGACACTGGCAGAGAAGAGGTTAACATCAGGGGCGATCAAAGTGTTAACTGTGTGCCTAGCCAGTGTTTTAATACACTGTGGGAGGTGCTTTTACTAGGGAAAGAGATGGAATTTATGCCCTGCTTTGCAGTGACACAAATGTCATCCCTTCCCTCCTGTTAGAAGGGTGATCTGCCTTGTTTACATAGGCAGATGGCTGTTTTGTCTCCCTGCTTAACGATTGGCGGGTACCCGAGGATATCGGGTACCGTGCACCATCCGATCAGCTTCTGCTGTGTGTAATCGCAGCGGAAGCAAGCTGCCGGCAGAGTGCTCTTTACCCGGGAAACAGTCAGATTGCGTATATATATATATATATATATATATATATATATATATATATATATATATATACACACTATATTGTCGAAAGTATTGCAACACCTGCCTTTACACGCACATGAACTTTAATGGCATCCCAGTTTTAGTCTGTAGGGTTCAATATTGAGTTGGCCTACCATTTGCTGCTATAACAACTCTTCTGGGAAAGCTGTACACAAGGTTTAGGAGTGTGTCTATGGGAATGTTTGACCATTCTTCCAGAAGTGCATTTGTGAGGTCAGGCACTGATGTTGGATGAGAAGGCCTGGCTCACAGTCTCCGCTCTAATTCATCCCAAAGGTGGTCTATCGGGTTGTGGTCAGCACTCTGTGCAGGCCAGTAAAGTTCCTCCACCCAAAACTCGCTCATCCATGTCTTTATGGACCTTGCTTTGTGCACTGGTGCACAGTCATGTTAGAACAGGAAGGGGTCATCCCCAAACTGTTCCCACAAAGTTGGGAGTATGAAATTGTCCAAAATGTATTGGAAAGCTGATGCCTTACGAGTTCCCTTCACTGGAACCCCTGAAAAACAACCCCACACCATAATCCCCACTCCACCAAATTATTTGGACCAGTGCACAAAGCAGAAGCCGATCGAGCGGTGCATGGGATGAATTAGAGCGGGAACTGTGAGCCAGGCCTTCTCGTCCACATCAGTGCCTGACATCACAAATGCGTTTTTGGAAGAATGGTCAAACATTCCCATAGACACACTCCTAAACCTTGTGGACAGCCTTCCCAGAAGAGTTGAAGCTGTTATAGCTGCAAAGGGTGGGCCAACTCGATATTGAACCCTACGGACTAATGCCCCGTACACACGGTCGGACTTTCCGACGGAAAATGTGCGATCGGAGCGTGTTGTAGGAAAATCCGATCGTGTGTGGGCTCCATCGGACTTTTTCCATCGGATTTTCCGACACACAAAGTTTGAGAGCAGGCTATAAAACAGCTCGGCCTGGTAAAATTAGCGTTCGGAATGGATAGAGCACTTTCATCACGATGCAATGTTAAAAATTGTTTAATGCAGCGCACTCTCTTCTTCTTTATAATGCTAGAAGAATGAAATAGTTTTGCTGCTGATATTCACACAGAGTTCTTACAAACTTCTTTCTTTATTATTTATCGTGATTCCCTCAATATATTTGGATTTGTCACATCTGACAACATTTTTTGGGGGTTTTTTATTTTTGTTTTGTATTTTTTTCAAGGATGATTTATTTATTTATTTTTTTGTTTTACTCCAGAATATTTTTGTGTGTGTTTTGTGTGTCAAGTTACCACAACACCATTATTATCTTGTATTATTTAACCACTTGCTTACCGGGCACTTAAACCCCCCTCCTGCCCAGACCAATTTTCAGCTTTCAGCGCTGTCACACTTTGAATGACAATTGCGCGGTCATACAACACTGTACCCAAATGAAATTTTTATCATTTTTTTCCCCACAAATAGAGCTTTCTTTTGGTGGTATTTAATCACAGCTGGGGTTTTTATTTTTTGCTAAACAAAAAAAAAAAGATGGAAATTTTTGAAAAAAATAAAAATCATCTTTAATTGTTTGTTATAAAATTTTGCAAACAGGTAATTTTTCTCCTTCATTGATATGCACTGATGAGGCGGCACTGGTGGGCACTGATAGGCTGCACTGATGGGCACAGATAGGCACAGATAAGGCGGCACTGATAGGCACAGATAAGGCGGCACTGATAGGTACAGTTAAGGCGGCACTGATAGGCACAGTTAAGGTGGCACTGATAGGCACAGTTAAGGTGGCACTGATAGGCACAGTTAAGGCAGCACTGATGGGGACAGATAAGGCGGTACTGATGGCCACTGATGGGTGCTGATGGGTGGCACTGATGGGTGGCACTGAAGGGTGGCACGGATGGGTGGCACGGATAGGTGGGACTGATGGGCACTGATAGGTACCACTGATGGGGGCACTGATGGGCGGCACTGATGGGCGGCACTGATGGGCAGTGATGGGGGGCACTGATGGGCACTGGTAGGTGACACTGATGGGCACTAATGGGTGGCACTGATGTGCAGCACTGTTGCACTGATGGGTGGCACTGATGGGTGGCACTGTGGGCACTGGGTGGCACTGTGGGCACTGGGTAGCACTGATGGATGGCACTGTGGGCACTGATGGATGGCACTGTGGGCACTGATGGGTGACGCTGGCGGGCACTGGTAGGCAGCACTGCTGCCTATTGCTTGGTGACAGTCTGATCGCCTTGATCGGGACTGATGTCCCGATCACGGCCGCCGGTGATCGGGTATTTTTTTCCTCCTCACGCTGTCAGCGCGAGGAGGAAAAATAGCCGATTACCGGCTCTGTTTACATCACATGATCAGCTGTCATTGGCTGACAGCTGATCATGTGGTAAGGGGTTGGGACCAACCCTTTACTCTGATCTGTGATCAGGCAAGTCTCATAGACTCCCTGATCACCGAGCGCGCGCCCTGCAGGGGGCGCGCAGGCCGCTCGTGCACGGGACGACGTCAATAGACGTCGTCCCGGCAATTCAGATCCGCGCTGTTGCCGTCATTTGGCAATGGCCCGGAACTAAAGCGGTTAATCTCAAGGAGATTGGTTGTTGTTGGTGTCTCTTGTTAATTTCACATTGTATTTTTGAAATGTACCTGAATCGTCACAAACAAACTTTTTTGAAGGAAAACACACATAGGCGAGTATAATTTAAACACAAAATCCTTTATTAAGGGGTCCTAACCAAAGAAAGAGGGAGGCAACGATGGAGAAACAGCAGAAATTGGTGAAGCCTTTGGCCCCCCAGGCACACATAAATAATTTTACTGCAAAATTGGTGGCCTGAGGAGTCCATATCTAAGGGAGTGCAGTGTGGTCCAGAAGTCCCAGAGATCCTGAAAGCAGCAGATGACATCTGTGTCCCCAGGCTGTGGTCATACAAGAGCCTGCATCTTTTGCCAAACCAGACTGAACTCAGGGTCATCACTCTCTGGTCTTTCTTCCACGCTTCCTTCCACGCTGTGGCTCTGGTGGTGGAGTTGTGGCAGGAAGAGGAGGAGGAGGGGAAGGTTGGTCCAACTCACTCAGGTGGGTATTGGGTTTGATTTCGCCCTTCACCCCCTTAGTTAAGACTTTATAAAGAAGGTCCTCACACAGGAGGCGTTGGCCCTCCTGCATGCTCTGCAGTTTGGTGGCAGCCATGCAGGCAAAGGCCTCTTCAGGAGTGGGGGTGGCTCTGAGGGACGCAGAAGCCTCCTGAATGAGCCTCAGTCCTGAATCCTGCGCAGGACTACCCTTCCTAGGTCTTTTGTTTGGAAGGCGGAGGGGAGGAACCTGCGATTCTGTTAGGCTCCTACTGGGCCCCGGCTTCTCCTGGCTGCCACTTAGCCCCGCCTCCTCCTGGCTGCCACTAACCCCTGCCTCCTCCTGGCTGCCACATTCCACAGCCTCCTCCTGTGTGGCACATTCCAGAGCCTTCTCCTGGCTGAGGTCTTCCTGTGTATTAAAAAGGGACATAGTTTTAGTTTTGTATTCATCAATCACACACAATTTTCACCTCATGACTGTTGCAAATTGAATGTTAACAAATATAACAGACTATCATTCTGAGCCTAGCATTTTTCATTCTTGTCCCAATTATTTTTGCCCACTACTGTCTATTGATATGTAAAACACTTTATTAAATCAGCAATTAGTGATCAATAATAACATCTAGTAAACATCATTTATTTATTGGCCAGTAATCTGTAGAAGAATGCTATACCTGGCTCCAGCTGGGTTCCTCCACTTCTTCTTGGCTGGAAGTCCCAGGTTGGACATCGGAAGCCTCAGCTGGGGTGGAAGGAAGAGTGGAAGGAAGGGTTGAGAGAGATTCCCTGACTCCAGTCTGGTCTGACAGAAATCACAGTCTCTCATAGTACCACAGCCTGGGGACATGAATGTCATCTGCTCCAGCTCCTGATCTCTGGGAATCCGTGACCTTCTTGCGCTCCCTAAGATAAGTGCTCCTCAGGCCACCAATTTTGGCTTTTAAATAGGGGATGGTTGCCGTGGGGACCACCGGATTCACCAACTCCAGCAGTTTCTCCAGCGCTGTCTGCCTCTTTTGTTTATGATTATAATGTGGGTGTTTGACCTGCCACAGACAGGGCAGCTCCCTGTATTTATCTATGAACAGGGGGAGGAAGTTGTGGTCATTGAAGCCATCCATTTTCTCTGCAAGACACAAGACAAGACAAACCCTAATGTCAGGCTAAACTCTACTAATCTTGTTACAATATAGGCCTCAATTTAGAAGCAGTATAGGCCCAAGTTTAGATTGTACCTTCGTTATCACGATCGGCGCCTCCGATACTGCTTCCTCTGCTCACAGATCGTATGTACTACGCACGCGTGTTACGCTTTATAGACACTGTGCATGCGTGAACCTCCGCCCGCCCCTGATGTTCTTTCTAGTCTATTTCCCGCCCCTTCTCGTTCGGCGCAGTGGGGGAAGAGCACATGGCGGAGACACAGCAGGTGTCTGATAATTACACCAACGAGGAGGAGGAGGAGGAAAACCCGGAGCCTGAAACGTCCTGATCCCGGAAGAGACGATTTAAGGCATCGAATATGTCCTTTGGGGAGATGGTGGAGATGGTGGACATCCTGAAGAGGGCCGACTATGACGGGAAGTATGGACCTTACCCCAACCCCAATGTCCGAAAGGCCAAGATCATGGCGAAAGTGGTCAAGAGTCTGCATCGGAATTTCGGGGTACGACGATCGAAAGATCAGCTCAGGAAGCGGTGGTCGGACCTGAAATTAAGGGAGCATGAGCAGTACAGTAGGATCAGGAGAGTGCTGCAAAAAAGTAAGTAGTTGTGCTGTGTTCCTATTCTTTATGTTTATTACGTTCGTGCTGCTCCATGTGCTTTTCTTAACTGTTGTCCAGTTTAAAATGGCAACTTTTATGTTCATGGGCACATTATTCGTTCGTATGAAACATTGTTCGTTCGGCCTAGAAAACACCATTGTTTTGGCCATATGCTTTTTAAAACATTTTTTATGGCCTACTTGTCTGAAAATAATTTGGTTGTGTAGATGGGTTTGTAACTACAATGAAATGCAAACTAGATTCTGTGTAAGGACACTCAGCAGCAGTTTTCACATCTGGACTCTGGAGCACTAGTGTGGGACACAAGAACACCCTTTTTATTAGGGGGCCCCACACAGGTGCTCCAGTGTATACTATAGTGGGGTCTCCATCTGTGAAGCTTGTACTAAACAGGTAAGTATTCAAGCTTGACAAAGGACAATAAAATTTCAACATCTTGGGACTCAGCCAAAATAGACAATTGTACCCCACTTCCAAGCAATGTTTCATATTTATAGTTCTGCCATCAAATATCTGTGTGCTAAGTATACCTATTTGTTTTTACATAGGGGATAAAAGACTCGGAGGACACCCCTCATCCGAGGAGACCACAGACCCCCCACCTCTGGAAGAAGGGGAAATCCACTCAAGCCAAGCAGAGCAGGAGGAGGAAGACATGGTGGAAATTGTCGCCACAACAGGTGAGTGTCTGCGACCACAGGCTCAGGTAAGAGATGGATGCCGGCATATTTATAATACATGGTGTGTTTTTGTTTCTATCCTTTTAGGTGATTGTGATGTTGTGGATCCAGGGCATTTCTCCTCTGAAAGTGCACAGATCCTGATCGGGGAGATCATGGGGTGTAATAGGGACTTGGAAAACATCCAGAAAAACATCAATGATGTTAAAAAAAAATGAAGAACATCATTGATGTTTTAGGGAGAGTTTAAAACAAATCTAAATCCCTTTGTTTTTTTGTGAGCTAAAAATTTATACAATTTTTTGACATTATTGCGAAAAGCCAAATTTTGAAGATGCACACAGTGTGTCAACGTGTGCTATCTGCCATCACGGGAGATCAATGGACGCGTTTTGGGGGTGCAACCCCTTCCTCAATAATAAAGTAGCTGTGAGGAAGGGGTTGCACCCCCAAAACACGTCCCTTGATCCCCCGTGATGGCAGGTAGCACATGTTGACATTCCGCAATTTGTGTGCATCTTCAAAATTTGGCTTTTCCTGGGGTGACTTCACCCCATCTGAACGCAATATCAAACACAGTTTATAAATACTCATGTCTGATATTGCCTTCAAGTTCTACCAAATGTGAACTTTGTAAGTTCAAGATTTGTGTCTTTCTTGTTGGTTTTAAACATGCCTGTTTTATCTTAAATAGACATTGCTACTTTTTCTAATGTAACCCCAAAAATTGTTATACAACAAACATGTTGGTTTGTTTTAAAAACCTTTTCTAAATGCACATGTGATTGTGCTGGTATTAAAAAGATTGTTAATCAAGAATGTGTGGATTATTGTTTCAACGCTCCAAAGCTTTTGTTGTACTCTAATTGGTGTTTTTGGTGACAATGGGGGTTATTTCCTAAAGGAAAATCCACTTTGCACTACAAGTGCAGTTTCAACTGCACTTGTAGTGCAAAGTGTGTTTGCCTTTAGTAATTAACACCCAACAGTGCTTTGTAATGTTACACAATCACGCCATTTTCAGGACTCACCACATTTCTGTCAGGGTCAGCTAAAAGAAACACAAGCAGTAAATGTCACCAAAGATTTTAGTAGTTATTTTTTTTTATTATTTGAAAAAGGTTTCAGACATTGTCTGGCATATTGATAGCCCCCCTACCCGCAAAGTATTCAAGGTATCTTAGCCAGGCATCACGGGCACTCAGGGGGGGCAAGCCAGGACGGCCACTTTCAAGCGCCGTCAGGGTTGTTTCATGTAAAATTCCGGCCTCAGGCCCAACTGAGCCAGCATAGTTGGCAGAATGTTGCCGTTAAAAGTTGTGTAGAACACAGCACGCCAGGATGATGTGATTCAGTTTGTACTCCGCCATGTGTATGGGCGTAAGAAATAGGCGGAAGCGGCTGGCCATGATTCCAAACGTGTTCTCCACCACTCTTCTGGCTCTGGCCAGCCGGTAATTAAAAACCCTCTGGTCCGGGGTGAGGGTCCTCGTCGGGAATGGCCGCATATGATGGTCCCCCATCGCAAACGCTTCATCCACAACAAAGACGAATGGGAGTCCTTCCACATTGTCTTCTGGAGGTGGCAAGTCCAAGCTGCCATTCTGGAGATGCCTGTAGAACTCCGTCTGGGCGATGACTCCACCATCGGACATCCGGCCATTCTTCCCCACATCCACATACAGGAACTCATAAGTAGCCGACACCACCGCCAACATCACAATACTATTGAACCCCTTATAGTTGAAATAGTATGACCCCGAGTTGGGTGGTGGGACAATGTGGACGTGTTTCCCATCAATTGCCCCTCTGCAGTTAGGAAAGTCCCACTGCTGGGCAAAGTGGGAGGCCACAGTCTGCCATTCCTGTGGTGTGGAAGGAAACTGTGGAGTCAAACAACAACAAAAATGAGTCATTTTGCACATAAACATGGAAAGCAGATTAGACACAAACATTCTTGCCCAACATCAAGATAACATTTATTTGAGGGAGTTTTTAAAGACCAAAGTATAAGGTACACCTATCAGATCCCCCCCCCCCCCCATGGGCCATTTCTAACATTTTGGGGGGGGGGAGGGTTGGACAGGTAACCCTCTCCACTTCATTGAGAGATGAATGCCTAAATAATGTGTATTACTTTGGCCAGCCCCTCCTTAGTTACACTATTGACAGCCCACTGGACAGGTAAGAAGTGTCATAATACAAAGATATAAATACACATTGTACACATTTGAGCACATTTGGAAATTCTGCTTTTACCTATCAAGATAATAATAGGATACAAAAACTTCAAACAGTACCATTTGAAAGTATTCAGGCAGGCCCTTGCACTACATGCTTTGGGGAAATTATCCATACATCTGACCACAAAAGAGATGGGTATAGTGTGTATGGGTTTGGCAAAGTCAGCAGATAGATGATTGAGGATAGATATAGAATTTGTATCAGCTGACTTAGCAGCTGGGGGGAGGGAGGGTTCCAAATGATTTGGGGCCCCCCCAAAAAAAGCCTCTGGCACTCTGCCAGAATTCCAAGCACAAATCACATTTTAAAACATTTTAGGGGGTATTTAGGGTAAAGCACTACTATGGAGCTGATAAAATACATTGTTAAGTGACTACATGAGGTGAATATAGGCCCAGGAGAGCATGCTGGGGAGGTACGTGAAGGCAAATATGTATGAAGGACAAAAAAAACATTACAGAAAAATCAAGCATGCATGAGGACAAAGGGGACATTCACAGCATATTACAATCATGGTAATTAGGGAATGAGGAAAGAAATACAATATATGATCAAAAATTAAATACAATAAAATGTGATGTTAAAGGATAAATCTTACCTTAATATACTCCTTCTGCAGGACCTGGATGATGGCAGAACAGGTCTCTGGGATAATGATCCCCAGAGCCTGGGGGGAGATGCCTGTCGAGAACTTCAAGTCCTGTAAGCTTCTCCCTGTCGCCAAGTACCGCAGGGTGGTGACTAACCTCTGCTCCGGAGTGATGGCTTGCCTCATGCAGGTATCCTGCCTGCTAATATAAGGGGTCAGCAAAGCCAACAAACGGTGAAATATGGGGTCCGTCATCCGGAGAAAGTTCCTGAAATCATCAGGATTATTCTCACGGAGCAAAGGCATATGACAGAACTGGTCACGCTGGAGCAACCAATTCTTGGTCCATGAACTCCTCCTCACCCTGTTCATGGACTGGACTTGTGTCAAGGTAAGGACCCCAACACCAAGCCCCCGCACAGCAGGAACTCTACGAGGAGGACGTATATGCAACATCGCTAGAAAACGGTCGGCTGCTCAGAAGGAAGTAACAGAATGCACTGAAGAACAGCAAGGCCTGTGAAGAGCGACCTGAAAATCAGTAACGAACGAACAAGAACACAATGATAAATCAATGCGAACTCACTGCACGCACTGAAGAGCAGATACAAACCCACAAGCACAAACTGAACAGCAGAAAACGATCTGAAAGCCACGAGTCTGAAAAAGCACGAATTGGAGGGGGCGCATGCGCGGCGCAGAGGAAGATGGTCGCACAGTAGCTCCGCTCCACCCGGGACTCTTTAGGCTTCCTGAGGGCCATATACAGCTAAAACCACGCTAATTTTTGCACCCCTCAAGCCACATATGCTTGGTGCATGCCGTCGAAGCGAAGGAAATCTCGGGGCTCCTCTCAGAACACCTTAACCCACTATCTCCTCCGCACGCGGGAACGGTACAGCATGTCCCAAGATGGCGCGGCGGGAAGGAGGGATTCTCCGGCTCCGTCTCCTCCGGTACAGCAGATTCCTTCCCCAAACAAGACCAGCACCAGTGAGTACCACACCACCCTCTCTAAGGCTGACTTGGATTGCAGTCTGGAAGCTATGTATACCAGACTTGCAACCAAATTTCAAACGGAGCTGCACAAAACCTCCCATACCCTGTCACAGGAAATTGCAGCTTTAGGCTCACGTACTGAGCTCCTTGAAACTAAACATGACGAGCTAGCTTTGGCCTATAATGACCTCAGTCGTGAACATGAATCTCTAGCATTAGCCCTCACTGCGATTCAGGCCCAAGTCGAAGATCTCGACAATAGAAATAGACGCAATAATCTACGTCTGAGAGGTATCCCTGAGTCAGAGACGGATTTAATTCCGGCGGTGATTCGTTTGTTCAAATCACTTCTTCCAGATTATGAATCTGCAGCATTTAAATGTGACCGCATTCATAGGGCACTCCGCCCTAAACCACCTGATGACAAGCCCCCCCGTGATGTGATCCTCTGTATGAAGGACTTTCTCACTAAAGAAGAGATTCTGAGGGCTGCCAGGAATAACCAACGGATTACCCTGGACAATCATCCTATTCAGATCTACCCAGATATCTCCCCAGCTACCTTGGACAGACGTAGAGGCCTGAAAGAAGTTACCACTGTGCTCCAATCAGCTCACATCCGTTACAGATGGGGGTTTCCGTTTAAATTGCTGGTTCCCCATAATGGTACCACCTTTTCAGCCTCCTCCCTACAAGAGGGTCAAGAAATCCTGGTGAAACTAGGCCTCCTGGATGCTGCTGCGATACGCCGCCCTCCATCGAAACCCCGTCCAGCTCCCATCTGGCAAACCCCGCCACCCAGGAGAGACAGAAGGAGGATCCGCTATGAAATTGGAGAGGGCCTTGCAGAACAAATACGCTGAAGAAGTCTTTGCAGACCTTCACTTACATATCCCTGAGATACTCTGCACCAAAATTTTTCTCTCTCCCTACTAATGGTGATTGTCCCTCGGAGCCGCGACATGTTCTCCCCACCCAGCAAACGTTTTTCTTTCTTTTTTTTTTTGTTACTTTGGGTGCTTCACCTCCCTTTTAGGTAAAGGGCTATTTTTCTTCTCTTGGGGTTTTTTTTTTCCCTGCAGATTTCACGATCTGTAACCCCACTAGTTGGTCGTTGCAGCCCTGCTGGGTACGTGACCTAGTTGTCTCGCTTGTGAACTTTCCCTTTTTTTTTTATCAGGTAAAGTTGTTTTGTGATTTTTGCTCTACCTGATCCAGTTGGGACACTTGACTTTATGTCCTTTTTCGTTATTCTACTATTCTGTTTATTTTTTCTTTTCTTTATTTTATATGCTTATGAAGTTTTTTCTTTTTTTGGTCAGTCAGTTCACAGCCTATGTCATTGGTCCTTTCTATATTCTACGAGTGAGAAATTTATACCTAAGATTCATGATCTTGTTTACTGTTTAAGTATATATGTGATTTTCCACTTGGTGATTGGGATAATGACGGTACCCCTGCTTGGTCTACTATGCTCTAGATCACTACCTCAGTTTACCTCCCACACAAGATTTATTTTGTACCCTGTCTGTCGTGATAGTTCAAATATGACATATCATGGTCATTACATGTATTTCCCATAATGTTAAGGGATTTAATTCCCCCTTAAAGAGGCGTAAGGCCTTTGACCTATATAGTCATCTGGGTGCCAAAATCCTTCTACTGCAGGAGACCCACTTCTCCCATTCTTCACACCCAAAATTCCTGCATAGGAATTATCCTCAATCATTTTACTCTCTCCACACAACCAAAAGCAGAGGTGCCGCCATTCTATTACATTCCTCCCTGTCAATGGAGGTAAAGCAATGCTATAGAGACAAGGATAGCAGGTTCGTCATTATTAAAGGGGTAATTCACAATAGAGAAATAACCATAGCTAGCATATACGCCCCAAATGATGCACCTGCATCCTTCTTTAAACTCTTTTTTTGACAGATTGGTGTCCTTGATCTCTCCCCACATGATCATAGGGGGCGACTTTAACCTAGTGGCTAACCCGACACTAGATAGATCCTCCTCCACAACCGCCTCCAAGGCCTTTCCCAGGTCTCTAATGCAAGGCCTGGTAGACCACCAGCTAATTGATACCTGGAGAACGCACAACATGGGTCTTAAAGAATTCACCTTTTACTCACACCCCCACAAAAGTTATGCCAGGTTGGACTATATCTACACCACCCCCATTATTTTAGCTAATTCCTCTGACGCCATGATCCACCCTTGTGTTTGGTCGGATCACCATGTAACTTCCTTTATAACGGATTTTATTGGTCTGGCTCCCACCCCACACACTTGGAGACTGAATGAAGCCTTGCTCTCGGACCTAGTTTCAGAATCTGACACAGCTAAGACAATTGAGGAATATTTCTCATTTAATGCTCTCCCAGAAACCCCACCCTCTATTGTATGGACTGCTCATAAGGCAGTTGTAAGGGGCAAACTAATTAGTCTCGCCTCATCCCATAATAAAATGCATAGACAAAAAATCCTTGACCTCACGACGGAATTGGATCGCTTATACAAAAACACCAATACATTGTGCTTGGAGTCCACCAGAAAACTTATAGACCAAAAGAGTCTAGAACTAGACTCTCTCCTATCCTCCAAGACCGAAAAAGCCCTCAGATGGTCCAAAGCCAAATTTTTACTGCATAACAACACCACCTCAACCCTTTTTGCCAGAAAGCTCAGCCAGTTCTCCCGCCCCACACATGTATACAAACTGACCTCAGAGACGGGTCTATCCACCTCCCATCCCAAAGAGGTGCTTCGAATTTTCGAACACTTCTACTCCTCCCTCTTAGCATCAGTCCAAACTCCGCCCACTATTGCAGAAGATACTTGGTTTCAAAACATTCCTATACCCTCCCTTTCTCCTACACAAATAGAGAAACTCAATGCCCCTATCACAACCACAGAAGTCCTTAACGTGATCAAAGCCCTGAAGGTAGGTTCAGCCCCTGGCCCTGATGGCTTTTCAGCAATATACTATAAGAAATTTGCCAACATTCTTTCCCCCAGCCTGGTACAATTGTTTAATTGGGTCCCTCAAGGGGGTAGTTTCCCAGATGAAATGTTGCTGGCAAATATGTCCTTGATCCCTAAACCTAACAAAAATCATTTACTCCCCCAAAATTATAGGCCAATTTCGGTCATGAATAATGACTTAAAAATTTTTAGTAGGATTCTGGCGGACAGACTGGCATCCATCATTTCCTCCCTGATATCTCCCTTCCAATCAGGGTTTATACCACACAGATTCATAACTGACAACATTCGGTTGGCCACTAACATAATACAGGATGCAAATCTCTCTTCCAGAAAACTCTTTTTGCTTAGCCTAGACATACATAAGGCGTTTGATAGCGTTTCCTGGAGCTATCTTTCCATCCTCCTACAACGTATGGGCTTCTGTAACGAATTTTTACATGCGTTCCGTGCCCTTTACGTTAACCCCAGAACTCGCATTAAGATCCCGGGTTGTCACTCCGAATTTTTTTCAGTAGGGCGGGGCACTAGGCAGGGGTGCCCACTTTCTCCCCTGATCTTTGCCCTTGCCTTAGAACCCCTAGCTATTGCAATACTCCATGACCAAGATATATCAGGTTATACCAAAGGTGCCTCTTCCTACAAATTTTGTATGTATGCGGACGATGTCCTCATGTTCTTGACTAACCCCCATATTTCCCTGCCCAATCTTTTACAAACCCTGTCAAACTTTGCGGGGGTCTCTGGCCTCAAGATCAATGTTTCAAAATCTGTCGCCCTTCCAGTGGGGTTCTCTCCTGGTGAGCTCCAGCATCTTAAGGGTACATTTCATTTTGTGTGGGCGGAAACCCATCTATCATACTTGGGCATTGACCTGGCAGGGGACTTCCGCAGACTTTTTGAATTTAACTACCCTCCTATGATCTCTAAAATAAAAAGAACCCTGAAAATGTGGTCCCTACTTCACATCTCCTTTCTGGGTAGAATTACGGCTCTTAAAATGGTTATCCTCCCCCGGTTGCTCTACCTTTTTCGATCCCTACCCATTAGAGTATCTAAAGCCTACCTGCTAACCCTTCAAGCACAACTCAATAAATTTATTTGGCAGGACAAACCCTCTAGATTTGCTAGAGAAACTCTTTACCATTCTACTAAGAGAGGAGGACTGGGTGTCCCTCGTATTTGGCTATATTATTTAGCCAGTAGATACGCACAACAAGCCCAGTGGAACATCAAAGACTCCAAAGTCCCATGGGTCAAATTTGAACAAGACTCTATTGCTCCCCTGTTTCTTACCGGAATTATGTGGTCCTCTATCCCCTTTCTTCCTGAAATATCGCTCAAAAACCAGGTTGTGTCGCTAGGCTTGAAACTCTGGAACTCATATAAGCTTAGATTCAACCTTATCTCTCATACCCCTCAGGGAGCTTCCTTTCTTGGGGACCCAAGATTTCCCCCGGCCTATAACCACCCGGAGTCATTCCAGGAATGGACACAACACAATCTGAGCAAATTAGGGGACTTTCTGGTTGACTCCAAATTCTTTACATTTTCGACACTTAAGGCCCGTTTTCATATTCCAGATAGCGAATTTTATCGCTTCCTCCAAATACGACATTTCTTTCAACAACATTACCCCACTCCCTCCGCAGGGAACACGTCATCATATGAAGATATGTGCCTTACAGCCCCTCGTCAAAGAGGCCTTATTTCACAAATCTATAAATTATTAGAATCAGTTGAAGATACTCCGACCCTGAAATATAGATCTCAATGGGAACAAGAACTAAGTCTAGACCATGATGATATTGACTGGGACAGGGGTTGGTTAACCACTTAAGGACCGCCTCACGCCGATATACGTCGGCAAGGCGGCACGGGCAGGCAAAATCACGTACATGTACGTGATTTGCCTCCCGCGGGTGGGGGGTCCGATCGGTGCCCGAGGCGGTCCCGTTTTGTTCCCCGGCGATTGGAGTGGAGGGAGAGGCCATCCGTTCGTGGCCCCCCCCTCGCGATCGCCGCCGGCCAATGGGAACATTCCTTTGCTGCTGTATGCTAAACAGCAGCAAAGGAAATGATGTCATCTCCCCTCGGCTCGGTAGTTTCCGTTCCAGCGCCGAGGGGAGAAGACATCAATGTGAGTGCACAACACACACACACACACACACACAGTAGAACATGCCAGGCATACAAAACACCCCGATCCCCCCCCCGATCGCCCCCCGATCCCCTCCGATCAGATCTATACTAGTGTCCCCAGCAGTTTAGGGTTCCCAAAAACGCAGTGATAGCGGGATCAGCCCAGATACCTGCTAGCACCTGCATTTTGCCCCTCCGCCCGGCCCAGCCCAGCCCACCCAAGTGCAGTATCGATCGATCACTGTCACTTACAAAACACTTAACGCATAACTGCAGCGTTCGCAGAGTCAGGCCTGATCCCTGCGATCGCTAACAGTTTTTTTGGTAGCTTTTTATTGAACTGGCAAGCACCAGCGGCGTAGTACACCCCGGTCGTAGTCAAACCAGCACTGCAGTAACACTTGGTGACGTGGCGAGTCCCATAAGTGCAGTTCAAGCTGGTGAGGTGGCAAGCACAAGTAGTGTCCCGCTGCCACCAAGAAGACAAACACAGGCCCGTCGTGCCCATAATGCCCTTCCTGCTGCATTCGCCAATTCTAATTGGGAACCCACAACTTCTGCAGCGCCCGTACTTCCCCCATTCACATCCCCAACCAAATGCAGTTGGCTGCATGAGAGGCATTTTTATGTCCTCCCGAGTACCCCTACCCAACGAACCCCCCCCCAAAAAAGATGTTGTGTCTGCAGCAATCGCGTATATAGGCGTGACACCCGCTATTATTGTCCCTCCTGTCCTGACAATCCTGGTCTTTGCATTGGTGAATGTTTTGAACGCTACCATTCACTAGTTGAGTATTAGCGTAGGGTACAGCATTGCACAGACTAGGCACACTTTCACAGGGTCTCCCAAGATGCCATCGCATTTTGAAAGACCCGAACCTGGAACCGGTTACAGTTACAAAAGTTAGTTACAAAAAAAGTGTCAAAAAAAAAAAATATATAAAATAAAAAAAAATAGTTGTCGTTTTATTGTTCTCTCTCTCTATTCTCTCTCTCTATTGTTCTGCTCTTTTTTACTGTATTCTATTCTGCAATGTTTTATTGTTGTTATGTTTTATCATGTTTGCTTTTCAGGTATGCAATTTTTTATACTTTACCGTTTACTGTGCTTTATTGTTAACCATTTTTTTGTCTTCAGGTACGCCATTCACGACTTTGAGTGGTTATACCAGAATGATGCCTGCAGGTTTAGGTATCATCTTGGTATCATTTTTTTCAGCCAGCGGTCGGCTTTCATGTAAAAGCAATCCTAGCGGCTAATTAGCCTCTAGACTGCTTTTACAAGCTATTTGCTGAGAGGCATGGTGAGTATTTTGCAGCTCTCATTTGTTTTTGAAAATGAAGAAAGACAAGAAAAAACATTTTTTTTTTCTTTTTTCAATTTTCAAAACTTTGTGACAAAAAGTGAGGTCTGCAAAATACTCACTATATCTCTCAGCAAATAGCTTGGGGTGTCTACTTTCCAAAATGGGGTCATTTGGGGGGGTTTTGTGCCACCTGGGCATTCCATGGCCTCCGAAACTGTGATAGGCAGTGAAGAGTGAAATCAAAAATTCACGCCCTTAGAAAGCCTGAAGGCGGTGCTTGGTTTTCGGGGTCCCGTACGCGGCTAGGCTCCCAAAAAGTCTCACACATGTGGTATCCCCGTACTCAGGAGAAGCAGCAGAATGTATTTTGGGGTGTAATTTCACATAGGCCCATGGCCTGTGTGAGCAATATATCATTTAGTGACAACTTTTTGTAAATATTATTTTTTTTTTTTTGTCATTATTCAATCACTTGGGACAAAAAAAATAAATATTCAATGGGTTCAACATGCCTCTCAGCAATTTCCTTGGGGTGTCTACTTTCCAAAATGGGGTCATTTGGGGGGGGGTTTTGTACTGCCCTGCCATTTTAGCACCTCAAGAAATGACATAGGCAGTCATAAACTAAAAGCTGTGTAAATTACAGAAAATGTACCCTAGTTTGTAGACGCTATAACTTTTGCGCAAACCAATAAATATACGCTTATTGACATTTTTTTTACCAAAGACATGTGGCCGAATACATTTTGGCCTAAATGTATGACTAAAATTTAGTTTATTGGATTTTTTTTATAACAAAAAGTAGAAAATATCATTTTTTTTCAAAATTTTCGGTCTTTTTCCGTTTATAGCGCAAAAAATAAAAACCGCAGAGGTGATCAAATACCATCAAAAGAAAGCTCTATTTGTGGGAAGAAAAGGACGCAAATTTCGTTTGGGTACAGCATTGCATGACCGCGCAATTAGCAGTTAAAGCGACGCAGTGCCAAATTGGAAAAAGACCTCTGGTCCTTAGGCAGCATAATGGTCCGGGGCTCAAGTGGTTAAACATACGCAAATGCTCTAAGTCCTTAACAGTTAGGGAGACAGCCATAAAACTTACGACAAGATGGTACTATACCCCATCCCGCATTCACACGATATACCCACAAACTTCTCCTAGGTGTTTCAGGGGTTGCACACACGTGGGCTCATACACTCACATTTTCTGGGAATGCGAGAAACTTCAACCTACCTGGAAGGAAGTACTGAAACTGGTGGATAAATTAGCAGGACAGCCCATCAACCTCACCCTCCTCCACTGCATTTTCTTTCAAGATATTCCTGACATCACAAAACCCCTGCTGAGGTTAATTCATTCTATTTGTATAGCTATGATCTGGTGTATTGCTCTTCACTGGAAATCCTCTATGATCCCGTTTACACAAATTATCTCACGTGTTGATAGTATGATGATTTCTGAGAAAATATTCCATACCTTACATGATTCCATTCCGGCATATGATGCCAAATGGAACCCATGGTTCCTACTAAGGCTGCAAGACTGACCGTTTCTGACCAATGTTAATACAACTAAGTTTGTTACACCTTTTATTTTTTCATTTCTTTCCTTTTTTTTTTTTCTGTTTCGCTGACATTACACATCCAACCTTCTGGGTTATAGCCCCTTTTTAAGCCCCTTTATATATGAACTTCTCTCCGTATATGTATATATATATATATATATATATATATATATATATATATATATATATTAAGTTCATATATATATATATATATATACATATACGGAGAGAAGTGGCTTCTTTGCTGCCCTTCTTGACACCAGGCCATCCTCCAAAATCTTCACCTCACTGTGCATGCAGATGCACTCACACCTACCTGCTGCCATTCCTGAGCAAGCTCTGCACTGGTAGTGCCCCGATCTCACAGCTGAATTGTGGGATGCTTGCTGGACTTTCTTGGGTGCCCTAAAGCCTTCTTCACAAATGCAGTGGAAATCTTTTTTTATGGGATTAAGTTCATTTTCATGGTAAAAAGGGACTTTGCAATTAATTGCAATTAATCAGATCACTCTTCATAACATTCTGGAGTATATGCAAAATGCCATCATAAAAACTGAGGCAGCAGACTTTGTGAAAATGAATATTTGTGTCATTCTCAAAAGTTTTGGCCACAGCCCTGTAGCAGAAAACCTTAATGCCGCGTACACATGAGCGGACTTGCCAATGGGCTAAACTCCGTCGGCATTTCCGACGGAAAGATTTAGAACATGTTCTATATCTGAGTCCGTCGGAAATGCCGACAGATAAAGTCCGATGGGGCATACACACGGTTGGAATGTCCGACCAAAATATGATATCCCATCTGACCTTTTTCTGTCGGGAAGTCCGGCCATGTGTATGCGGCATCAGTGGTTAAAGGAAAAAAAGATGGGGAAATATGCTAGTATTGCAGAGATGTACTGCAAATATATTTTTTTCCTTTTCCCCTGACATACGTTTGAACTATAATCACATAACACAAGAATGCTATACAGCCTGTACAATCGCTGTGAGAATATATTGCCACCCAAAGTGTTTTTCTTTTTTTCACAATAATTGTATGCTGGTGTTGTGTCTCCTGAACGGAGTTTGGAACAATGATATGTATCTCCTCTACAGGGTTATAATTCAACAACCATAGCCCAGGAGGTTCTATCTAAGAGGAGCCCCTCTTTATAAACAACACCATGATACATCTGGGCCTCACATATATGACAGTGAAAACGCTGTCCCGTGATTCATGAATTGAGAGACCAGAGTTGTATCCTCAGGCTCTCCTAATGAATGTGTCACACAAGCTAAGGTTCATATAATAAAATGCTTGAAGTGTTAGCAGAAGGGAAGGATGTGAGAATATTCTTGCTGCTAAATAAGTGCAGAGCTCCCACAAAGTCAAAATTATAGACAGCATGCTCCAATTAATGGAGTAACAAGCGTCTGACTGATAATCGCCTGTTGGGTTTCAGTCAGCAGCAGTTCAGCAAACAGAATATTTTAAGTTCTATACTACCGGAAAAGTAATATATTATTTTAAATGAAAACTATTGAAATCAAGCACCACTAATTAATCCTTTGTACGTCCTTTTAGTGCAATGGGAGTGAAGTTAACATACAGATGGAGCCTGTCACACTGAAAATGTCTAAACCCACCCATTCCAGTTAATCACGCTGATTGGCAGCGCAGCTTACTCAAAACAAAACACAAATCTTCTAATGCCCTTAACTTGCCCACTGGGCACTTAAACCCCCTTCCTAACCAGACCAATTTTCAGCTTTCAGTGCTCTCACATTTTGAATGAAAATTACTCAGTCATGCAACACTGTACCTATATGAAAATGTTGTCCTTTTTTTCACACAAATAGAGCTTTCTTTTGGTGATATTCAATCACCACTGGGTTTTTTATTTTTTGCGCTATAAATAAAAAAAGACTGAAACTTTTGTAAAAAATTGCATTTTTCTTTGTTTTTGGTATGAAATTTTGCAAATTTGTCATTTTTCTTCAGAAATGTTGGCCAAAATTTATACTGCTACATATCTTTGGTAAAAAAATAACCCAAATCAGTGTATATTATTTGGTCTTTGTAAAAGTTATAGAGTCTACAAGCTTTGGTGCCAATCATTGAAAATTGATCACACCTGATGTACTGAAGGCTTATCTCATTTCTTGAGACACTAACAAGCCAGGAAAGTACAAACACCCCCCAAATGACCCATTTTTTGGAAAGCAGGCATTCCAAGGTATTTAGAGGCATGGGGAGTTTTTTGAAGTTGTAGTTTTTTCCCAAGATTCTTTGCAAAATTAAGGTTTTTTTTAATTAATTTTTTTCCCACAAAATTGTCATAATAACAGGTTATTTCTCACACATGGCCTGTGCATACCACAAATTACACCCCAAAATATATTCTGCTACTCTTCCTGAGTATTACGATACCACATGTGTGTGACTTTTACACAGCCTGGCCACATATAGAGGCCCAACATGCAGGGAGCACCATCGGGTATTCTAGGGACATACATTTCAAATCTAATTTCCCACCAATAACACTTTTGTGAGGCACTGTAGGGCACTCATAGGCACTATAGTGGCACGGATGAGCACTGATCTGGCATGGATGAGAACTGATGTGGCAAGGATGAGTACTAATGTGACACGGATGAGAACTGATGAAAGTACTGATGTGGCATGGATGAGCATGACTGGGCATGGATGGCTGGGTATGGATGAGCATGGCTGGTTATAAATGAACATGGCTGGTCATGAATGGACATGAATGAGCATGGCTGGTTATGGATGAGCATGGATAAGCATGGCTGAGCATGGATGAGCATGGATGGGCACGGCTGGGCATGGATGTGCATGGCTGGGCACGGATGAGCATGGTATACTTGCCAACAGTCCAGATTTTCCCGGGACAATCCTGAAAATTGGACCCTCGTCCCAATCTGAGCGGGTCCTGCTCCAAATTCTGATTTCTTTTGCTTTTGTCCTGGGAATAATTATTCTCAGGACTGTTTTTGGCACCGGCCACCGCTTCTGGCTATGAAAAAATGGCCGCTAGATCTCCTCCGGCTAGCAGGTCTCTTTCCCCATGTGTTCAGTGGAGAGGGGAGGGGCCTCCAATCCATGCAGCTAATTGGCTTCTCTCTTCAGTGTATACAATTTGCTTGTACACTGAAGCCGGTTAGCTGCATGGATCGGAGGCCCCTCCCCTCTCCACTGAAAACAGGGAAAGAGACCTGCCAAGCTCGGCCTCCACGAGGATGGAGAGCTGGTCTTCTTAATGACGGCGGTCGGCAGAGATAGTTACAGTATTTCACAAAAGTGAGTACATCCCTCACATTTTTGTAAATATTCTATTATATCTTTTCATGTGACAACACTGAAGAAATTACACTTTGCTTCAATGTAAAGTAGTGAGTGTACAGCTTGTATAACAGTGTAAATTTGCCGTTCCCTCAAAATAACTCAACACACAGCCATTAATGTCTAAACCGCTGGCAACAAAAGTGAGTACACCCCTAAGTGAAAATGTCCAAATTGGGCCCAAAGTGTCAATATTTTGTGTGGCCACCATTATTTTCCAGCACTGCCTTAACCTTCTTGGGCATGGAGTTCACCTGAGCTTCACAGGTTGCCACTGAAGTCCTCTTCCACTCCTCTATGATGACATCACAAAGCTGGTGGATGTTAGAGACCTTGTATCTGTACCTTCCATTTGAGGATGCCCCACAGATGCTCAATAGGGTTTAGCTATGAAGACATGCTTGGCTAGTCCATGGCTACCCTCATCTTCTTTAGCCAGGCAGTGGTCGTCTTGGAGGTGAGTTTGGGGTCGTTTTCATGTTGGAATTCTGCCCTGCGGCCCAGTCTCCGAAGGGAGGCGATCATGCTCGGCTTCAGGATGTCACATTACATGTTGGCATTCATGGTTCCCTCAATGAACTGTAGCTCCCCAGTGTCAGCAGCACCCATGCAGCCCCAGACCATGACACGCCCACCACAATGCTTGACTGTAGGCAAGACACACTTATCTTTGTACTCCTCACCTGTTTGCCACCAAACACGCTTGACACCATCTGAACCAAATACATTTATCTTGGTCTCATCAGACCACAGGACATGGTTCCAGTAAACCATGTCTTCAGCAAACTGTTTGGCTTTTTTGTGCATCATCTTTAGAAAAGGCTTCCTTCTGGGGTGACAGCCATGCAGACCAATTTGATGCAGTGTGCGGTGTATGGTCTGAGCCCATGGCAAGACCTGTTCTGAGTGGAACCTGTCCTGTTAAACCGCTGTATAGTCTTGGACACTGTGTTGCAGCTCAGTATTAGGGTCTTGACAATCTTCGTATAGCCTAGGCCATCTTTATGTAGAGCAACAATTCTTTTTTTCAGATCCTCAGAGAGTTATTTGCCATGAGTGGCCATGTTGAGCTTTCAGTGGCCAGTATGAGAGAGTGAGAGCGATAACACCAAATTTAACACACCTGTTCCTCATTCACACCTGAGACCTTGTAACAAGTCACATGACACTGGGAGGGAAATGGCTAATTGGGCCCAATTTGGACATTTTCACTTACTGGTGTACTAATTTTTGTTGCCAGCGGTTTAGACATTAATGGCTGTGTGAGTTAATTTGAGGGGACAGCAAATTTACACTGTTATACAATCTATACACTCACTACTTTACATTGTAGCAAAGTGTCATTTCTTCAGTGTTGTCATATGAAAAAATCTCACTTTTGTGAGATACTGTATATAGTTACATAGTAGGTGAGGTTGAAAAAAGACACAAGTCCATCAAGTCCAACCTATGTGTGTGATTATATGTCAGTATTACATTGTATATCCCTGTATGTTGCGGTCATTCAGGTGCTTATCTAATAGTTTTTTGAAACTATCGATGCTCCCCTCTGAAACCAATGCCTGTGGAAGTGAATTCCACATCCTTGCCGCTCTTATAGTAAAGAACCCTCTACGCAGTCTAATGTTAAACCTCTTTTCTTCTAATCTTAGTGAGTGGCCACGTGTCTTATTAAACTCCCTTCCACGGAAAAGTTTTATCCCTATTGTGGGGTCACCAGTATGGTATTTGTAAATTAAAATCATATCCCCTCTCAAGCGTCTCTTCTCCAGAGAGAATAAGTTCAGTGCTCGTAACCTTTCTTCATAACTAATATCCTCTAGTCCCTTTATTAGCTTTGTTCTCCTTCTCTGTACTCTCTCCATTTCCAGTACATCCCTCCTGAGGACTGGTGCCCAGAACTGGACAACATACTCCAGGTGAGGCCGGACCAGAGTCTTGCAGAGTGGGAGAATTATCGCTTTATCTCTTGAGTTCATCCCCTTTTAATGCATGCCAATAGTCTGTTTGCTTTGTTAGCAGCAGCTTGGCATTGCATGCCATTGCTGAGCCTATCATCTACTAGAACCCCCAGGTCCTTTTCCATTCTTGATTCACCCAAAGGTTTTACCCCCAGTGAGTAGATTGCATTCATATTTTTGCCACCCAAATGCATTATTTTACATTTTTCCACATTAAATCTCATTTGCCATGTAGTTGTCCACCCCATTAATTTGTTCAGATCTTCTTGCAAGGTTTCCACAACTTGCGGAGAAGTTATTGCCCTGCTTAGCTTAATATCGTCCACAAATACAGAGATTGAACTGTTTGCCCCATCCTCCAGGTCGTTTATGAACAAATTAAATAGGATTGGTCCCAGCACAGAACCCTGGGGGATCCCACTTTCCACTCCTGACCATTCCGAGTACTCCCCATTTATAACCACCCTCTGAACTCACCCTTGTAGCCAGTTTTCAATCCACGTACTCACCCTATGGTCCATGCCAAAGGACCTTACTTTGTACAATAAATGTTTATGGGGAACTGTGTCAAAAGCTTTTGCAAAATCCAGATACACCACGTCTATGGGCCTTCCTTTATCTAGATGGTAGCTCACCTCCTCATAGAATGTTAATAGATTGGCTTGGCAAGAACGATTCTTCATGAATCCATGCTGATTACTGCTAATGATACTGTTTTTATTACTAAAATCTTGTATATAGTCCCTTATCATCCCGTCCAAGAGCTTGCATACTATTGATGTTAGGCTAGCTGGTCTGTAATTCCCAGGGATGTATTTTGGCCCTTTTTAAAATATTGACACTATATTGGCTTTTCTCCAATCAGGTTGTACCATTCCAGTCAGTAGACTGTCAGTAAAATTAGGAACAATGGTCTGGCAATTACTTGACTGAGTTCCCTAAGGACCCTCGGGTGCAAGCCATCTGGTTCCGGTGACCTATTAATGTTAAGTTTTCCAAGTCTATTTCTAATTCCATCCTCTGTTAGCCATGAGGGTACTTCCTGTGATGTGTCATGAGGATTCCCTCGTGAAGAATGAGGAGAAGAATAAATTCAATACCTTCGCCATCTCCCCATCCTTTGTAACCAGATTTCCCTCCTCATTCTTTATGGGCTGATATGGTCTGTCCTCCCTTTTTTACTATTGATATACTTAAATAATTTTTTGGGACTTTTTTTGCTCTCCTCCGCTATGTGTCTTTTGTATTCTATTTTAGCCGCCATAATTGCACCCTTACATTTCTTGTTGCATTCTTTGTAAAGTCTGAATGCTGATGATGATCCCTCAGCCTTGTATTTTTTGAAGGCCTTCTTCTTTCCTTTTATATGCATTTTTACATTGGAGTTAAGCCATCCAGGACTTTTGTTTGTTCTTTTAAATTGATTTCCCAGTGGGATGCACTGGCTAATGCCCTTATTTAATATGCTCTTAAAGCAAACCCATCTCTCCTCCGTGTTCTTTGTTCCTAAGATTTTATACCAATTTATATCTTCTAGCAAGGTTCGTAGATTGTGGAAGTTTGCGCTTTTGAAATTCAATGTCTTTCTATTCACCTTACATTTCCTATGTGTGTCATTTATACTGAAGCTAATTGACCTGTGATCACTGTTTCCTAAATTTGCCCCTTATTTCCACATCCGTGATCAGGTCTGTATTGTTGGTAATCGGTAGGTCTGTAAACTTTGTTTCTAGTTGGTGCATCTACCATCTGACCCATGAAATTGTCCTTCAAGACATTTTGGAACTGACGAGCCTTAGACGAATGCGTGGTTCCTTCCGCCTAGTCTATGTCTGGATAATTAAAATCCCCCATTATGATGACACTTCCCATCCTTGCTGCTAATCCAAATTGTGATAGGAGGTCCATCTCCCCCTCCTCCCTCAGGTTAGGGGGCCAGTAGCATACTCCCAGTATTATTTTCCACTTAGTTTCATCCCTTTGGAGCTCTACCCATAAGGATTCCACCTCCTCCCTTGCCCCCTTAGTGATGTAATCTCTCACATTCACTTGTACATTATTCTTGATATACAGGCATACCCCTCCCCCTTTTCTAACCCCTCTATCCCTGCGATAAAGGGAATACCCTTGAATGGTTGCCAGCCAATCATGAGAGCTGTTGAACCAAGTCTCTGAAACTTCCACAAAATTTAAATCCTCTTCATATAACAGTATCTCTAGTTCTCCCATCTTGTCTACCAGGCTCCTGCAGGAGGGACTCTACTGGGGGGCACCTGTGATGTAAAGAGGGACTCTACTGGGAGCACCTGTGGTGTAAGGAGTGACTCTACTGGGGGCACCTGATGTAAGGAGTGACTCTACTGGGGGCACCTGTGATGTAAGGAGGGACTCTACTGGGGCACCTGTGATGTAAGGAGGGACTCTATTGGGGGCACCTGTGATGTAAGGAGGGACTCTATTGGGGGCACCTGTGATGTAAGGAGGGACTCTACTGGGGACACCTGGTGTAAGGAGGGACTTTACTGGGGACATCTAATGTAAGGAGGGACTCTGGGGGCACCTTATGTAAGGAGGGACTCTGCTGGGGGCATTAGATGTAAGGAGGGACTCTGCTGGGGGTACCAGGTGTAAGAGGGGACTCTACTGGGGACACCTGGTATAAGGAGGCACTCTGCTGGGGCACCTGGTGTGAGGAGGGAGTCTGCTGGGGGCACCTGGTGTAAGGAGGGACTCTGCTGGGGGCACCTGGTGTAAGGAGGGACTCTGCTGGGGGCACCTGATGTAAGGACGGACTCTACTGGGGACACCTGGTGTAAGGAGAGACTCTGCTGGGGGCACCTGGTATAAGGAGGGTCTCTTCTGGGGGCACCTGGTGTCAGGAGGGACTCTGCTGGGAGCACCTGATTTAGGGAGGGACTCTGCTGGGGGCAGCTGATGTAAGGAGGGACTCTACTGGGGACACCTGGTGTATGGAGGGACTCTGCTGGGGCAGCTGATATAAGGAGGGACTCTACTGGGGACACCTAGTGTAAGGAGGGACTCTGCTGGGGGCAGCTGATATAAGGAGGGACTCTACTGTGGACACCTGGTGTAAGGAGGGACTCTGCTGGGGGCAGCTGATGTAAGGAGGGACTCTACTGGGGACACCTGGTGTGAGGAGGGACTCTGCTGGGGGCACCTGATGTAAGGAGGGACTCTACTGGGGACACTTGGTGTAAGGAGGAACTCTGCTGGGGGCAGCTGATGTAAGGAGGGACTCTACTGGGGACACCTGGTGTGAGGAGGGACTCTACTGGGGCACCTGTGATGTAAGGTGGGACTCTGCTGGCAACACCTGATATAAGGAGGGACTCTGTTGGGGGCACCTGATATAAGCAAGGACTCTGCTGGGGGCACCTGGTGTAATTGGGGACCCTGCTGGGGGCACCTGATGTAAGGAGAGACTCTGCTGGGGGCACCTGATGTAAGAAGAGACTCTGCTGGGGGCACCTGATGTAAGGAGAGACTCTGCTGGGGGCACCGGATGTAAGGAGAGACTCTGCTGGGGCCACCTGATGTAAGGAGTGACTCTACTGGGGGCACCTGATGTAAGGATCTGCTAGGAATGCCTGATGTAAAGAGGTATTCTGATGGGGACACATGAAGTAAGAAGGGATTCTGATGGGGACATGTGATGTAAGGAGGGACTCTGCTGGGGACACATGATGTAAAGAGGGACTCTACTGGGTACACCTGATGTAAGGATCTGCTGGGAATGCCTGATGTAGGCAGGGACTCTTCTGGGGACACGTGATGTAAGGAGGGACTCTTCTGGGGACACGTGATGTAAGGAGGGACTCTTCTGGGGACATGTGATGTAAGGAGGAACTCTGATGACAAATCGCTGATGCCATGCAGGTCTCCTGCAGACTGTCAGTGTGCGCTATCTGCCCTGTACATCGTATGGTCAGGCAGTTTCACACTGACAGGAAAACTCCATGAACTACCACAGTGCTGTCTGCAGTCTGACACACTGCAACTCTGATCTAGGTAAAGAGTCTCTGACAGAGACTCTTTACCACGTGATCAGCCATGTCCAGTCACGGCTGATCACTATGTAAACAGGAAGACCCATTTATCAGATTTTCCTCACTCGCGCCTGATAGACGGGAGTAGAAGAGAGACGATCAGCTGCTCCTCTGAAAGGGGGGATATTTATCAGCGCAGCCCCCCTCGGATGCCCACCCAGGACCACCAGGGATTCCACCAGGATCACCAGGGATGGCCACCACTGATGACCACCAGGTATGGCATCTCTGGTGGCCATGGGTGGGAATGTGTGCCCACACATGTTGCCAATGTGTGCCCACACATGATGCCAATCAGTGGCCATCAGCAATACCTGCCAGTGCCTCCTAATCAGTGATGCCAATCAGTGCCATCTATCAGTGTCAATCAGTGCCACCTATCGGTGCCCATCCATGATCAAATACCACCAAAAGAAAGCTCTATTTTTGGGAGAAAATGATAAAAAATTTGTTTGGGTACAGCATAGCATGACCGCGCAATTGTCATTTACACAGCGACAGCACTGAAAGCGGAAAATTGTCTTGGGCAGGAAGGGGGGAAAGTGCCCTGTATTGAAGTGGTTAAGTCACATTGCTAATTGCATATTGCACTTGTTTGTAGCCTAAATACTTAAATTTGCAGTTACATTTTGTAACTTTTGGAAATGCCAGTAAAAACGTGGCTGTGCCAGTAAATTTTGAGTGTTGTGTCAGTAAATTTAAATCTGGTAGGTTGGCAACACTGACTGAGTCTGTTTTTGGCTTTTATTATTTCAATATGTAGGCTTTTGCTTAAAGGGACAGTAAAGGAAAAAAAAGTTTAAAAAAATACTTTATTTGTAACTTTTTATGATAATTTTTAATAATAATTAAATGTATAGGTGGCATTAATATATTGTATAGGTGGTAGATTAAACATTTATTTTAAACAAAGTGTAGAGAAATTCTGTGAAACACATGTAATGGGCAGTGCAATATCTAGGTGGGGCTTTGTGTGGTGTGAATTGAGTGTGGGCAGGGACACAAGAGATCCCATGATCTCCTATTGCCTGGGGGTCCCATGAGTTATCAGTCTGCCCCTGGCTCCTCACAATTTTTCTGCTTCCTCTCACTTCTTTTTGTTTGGAACAAGATCAAGAGGTGGCTACATTCCAACATACAGTGGGACTATGGAGAATCAACGTAGCCACCTTCTAACACAATGTTAGTTGACAACATTAATAAAAAGGAATTTGGAGACGTGAAGTAGGCTGAGAGCAATACAAGGTATTTTTTGGGTTAGAATTACATACTTCAATTAAATATTTTTTTTAACCAGAGTTTAGTGTAATTTTAAGACGGAAGACAGTACAGTAATGCAGGACACCAGGGGCAGCATCCCCCATTGAGGCATCACCAAGGTGCAGAAAACTGAGTTGACATCATGTTAGCACCTTTCCTAACATCATAAGGACCACCAAGCCAAGAAGACTTAAAGCGTCACATGAATGGCTTGAAGAATTTGGAAAAGGTGAGTAAAAAAAAAAAAAATCCTTAAAAAATATAGTCAGCTGAGACCACAAGTGGGGTGGGAGTTGATTAAAGATTGGAACATGGAGTTGGGCTTTAAATCAGAACTGAACTCAAAAAGTAAAGATTTTCCATGTTATAGAGAACATTTAGCTGTGTTAATTGTGCCTTAATAGTACTCTAAAATGTACATTTTGTTTGGAAAAATAGCAGTGCACTGCCTGCTATGTGAGGGTGCCTAGGCAATCCTGTGCCTACAGCCTCATTGCTGTAAAAAGGGGCTCGGTAACCCGTGGATCGTGATCTACCAGTCACCTAGCCGCGATCGACTGGTAGATTGTTGGACCTGCTGTCTCAGAGCATGCATCTTGGTGCAGGGTGAGGCAGAGATGCAGCCCAGATGGAGGGAGAAGGCTGCTGCAGAGGCGTCAGCCAGTCGCATCAGTGGATACATAGTCTCTAGTTTCGACTGCAGTGAGAGGTGGAGTGATACCAACAGATCTCTGCCTCTTACTCTGGGAATTGGACCCACCGCAGCTAGCAACAGCTTTAGGTCAGTGTCACTGGGATCTGTATGGGCACAGTAATGTTTGCATGGGCACAATACTATCTGCATGGGCATATTACTATATGTATGCGCAAAATAGCACCAGTTAGGAAGAGGGCAGTGGTCATTACTGTGTTGGGGACAGAGGACACTACTGTGATGGGGGGGGCAGTGGACACTACTGTAGGGGGGGTGATGAGAAGTGGCCAAAGGACACTGCTTTTTGGGACAGAGGACACTACTGTGTGTGTAGGGGGGCAGAGGGCACTACCAATGGAGGGGGCAGAGGACACAACTGTGTGTGGGGGAGGAAGAGGACACTACTGTGGGGGGGGGGGTGATGTGAAAGGTGGGCAGAGGACACTAATGTAGGGAGGGGGTGGGCAGAGGAGCAAAGGACACTACTGTGGGCGGTGATGTGAAAGGGTGGCAGAGGTCACTACTGTGAGGGGTGATGTGAAAGGGGGGCAGAGGACACTACTGTGGGGGGATGATATGAAGGGGGGCAAAGGACACTGCTGTGGAGAGTGATTTAAAGGGGGGGCAGAGGAGACTACGGTGGCAGGCTGTGTTCTTCATGCCATTGTTTTATTAAGGGCTTGATATTTTTTTTTTTTTTCTAAAAAAAGGGTGCCACACCCCAGGGATCTTTGATCTCTTTCAATGTTGTCCACTTTGATCTCCACCTCTCAAAAGTTGCCTTCCCCTGTTGTGTACTATATCTGCAGTTTGAGATCTAAGGCATTGCTGCCTCTGACTGCTAGTCTCAAGAGTTTTGAAAAAAGATTTGGTGATGTCACTATTGTGATGCTAACTGTTCTCCTTGCTGAAGGCTCCGACATGAGGCAGTACATCCCAGCCTCTACCAAGATGGCTACCTCCATACAGAGATACAGTGAAGGCATGGTAAGTCAGTAATGGAGAAAAGGCAGCAACAGGAAAACCACAGCCTGCCTTTTTTTGGATATATGGGTATAGCTTCAGTTCCTCTGAAAGTCTATTGGAAGCACGGGGCTAAGGTTGCCACCTCATCCCTTTAAACCCGAACACGTTTTAATTACACAGGTTCTGTGGCTGATTGGGGGTAATTAAACTTACTTAGTGCCTTACCTGCATTAAATTAGCTCCAGAACCTGTGTAATTCATATGTGTTTGGGTTTAAAGAGATGAGGTGGCAACCCTACACGGGGGGGAAGCAGAGATAGAAATGGTGAAAGAGAAACTTACTGAAGGCCTCCTGAGGAATTATGGTAAAGTTCAATTGAATAACGTAAGCAGGCCAGAAATATGCTAATTTTGTGCAGTGCAAAAGAATGAAACCGTTTACATTAGTAATTATTATTTGTTCCTTGGTCTAAAAGGAGCAAGTCCCTGGCTGCCTTTTGGTGAACACTAACACTGCCAGAGAACTACCCCAGCACAATATACACAATAAAATCACATTTTATTTTGCTAATTTTCATGTAAAATCTATAGAGGAAAACCTTATTTCAAATTTCAGTAACGATTTCAGTTTGCAAAATAATGGCAATATTTTGTTCCTTTAGTGATTTACTTGTTGCTTAGGCAACATCTCATTTAAGTTTTAGCCGGTCTATCTATGGTTCTGTATAATTAAACAGGCTTTGTGTGTGCGTGCCTACGGATGGTGCGAATAACATACCAGATGTTTTTGCCATATGGAAGAAATTCATATGTTTGACATCAAAATTATCTGCTTATTAGGTCATAATTTTGTGAACTCTTTCGGGAAGGAAGAAAGCAAAACGACAAAGCTACTTCCAAAGAGAGCTGGGGGGAAAAAAAAAAGAGAAAATCGGCAGCAAGTTCATTACAAGCCGGCGAACAATGGCAATCAAATGTATTTTGGCAGCAGAGAGGGCTAATCCACAGACAAGAGAGTTTCTGCGAAGATGAAACAACTTGCATTACATCAGTACAATTTAAGCTCTCAGGGGCCATATATTATGGATATTAAGCCAAAGAAAGGAAATGCTCTTCACAAAGTGATTGTAATGACTTGCAAAAGCTGGGAATACAGGTTTTGAGCTACTTTTCTTCTTTAAGCTTTCTTTTTTGCTGTTGTTTGAAGGATTACGAAGTTGATCAAAAAGGTGCACCAGGAAAGAGGTAAACTGCTCCAGGAAAAAGGTAGACTATTTCCACTAAACCACTTAGGGGAGCTATTTAGTGATTTATAGTGCTCATCTCCTCAGTTTTTACAAAATTGGTGGCTAGTTGAGGTCGGAACCCTTATCTGAAATCAACCAATGCTAAGATATGCCCTGTACACACGATCGTACATTCCGACAACAAAATCCATGTTTTTTTTCAACGGATTTTGGCTCAAACTTGTCTTGCATACACGCGGTTACACAAATCTTGTCGGAAATTCCGAACATCAACGTACAGCACGTACGACAAGCCGAGAAAAAGTTCAATAGCCAGTGCGGCTCTTCAGCTTGATTCCGAGCATGCGTGGAACTTTGTGCTTTGGAATTGTGTACACATGATCAGAATTTCTGAGAACGAATTTTGTTGTCGAAAAATTTGAGATCCAGATCTCAAATTTGTGTGACGGAAATTCCAATGTAGAATGTCAGATGGAGCCTACACACGGTTGGAATTTCTGACAACAAGCTCCCATCAAACATTTTCCGTTGGAAAATCCTACCGTGTGTACGGGGCAATAGGCTTGATAGTGGAGATGCTGCTGTGGAAAGCCTTTTAGTTCTAGATATAGCTATGCCAGAATGTCTCTTAAAGATCAGTGTATTTTTTACTAAGAAGTTGAATTATTTGCCAACCAGGGGTTTTGCT